>NW_026125376.1:0-145335 GCF_943737965.1 Phodopus roborovskii | reverse complement strand
GTGAAAAATTTCAATGAATAAATTATAAAAATACTATTTTAAAATAAACAAAATAAAAACAAACCTAAAATTTCTTTAAAGCCAGACAGCATGAGAGCTCATAAAATTATGAGCAACATAAAGTATAAATTTTCCAGTTGAAGGGGCATGTCTGTTTGAACTTTAATCCTGGGATAATTTGGACATCAAATGGAGACAGTATCAGATTATGACATATTGGCTAAAAGTAGAAGTTGTCAATTCATATTTGTGTTGATAGTTATTTATGTAGCTTTGGAGGAAGGGAAGATTTCTCCTACAGGAGAACACTATGATGTAACGCAGGAATGATAATTCGGGAAGCTGCCACTTCTGGCAACCCTCAGCCTAATAATTCATTCTTTCAGCCAGTGGACATTAAGCATGGCTCTGCTGTGTTGGGATGCGTCTTTCTTTAGCAAAAGAAGTCAAGAACTAAAGATGAGTTCTTGAAATATGTGAGGCTTTTCAAATTTGTACATAGTGGAAGATGTTTCTAATGAGAATGAAAAAAAACATTATTTTCTTCATTTTTTCTCTTCTAATTTGAGAGTCTATTTAATTTGAACAAGGGTTGTATTTTCAGTAGAAGAAATCTTCGTGGCTGAAAAATATAAAATTGTTTCGAGTGCAAAATTACTTCCAAGTGTTACACATTTGAAAAAATTCAGTTTATAATCAATTAGCATGCTAATTTTAAAGTGCCACTTGTCAACACTGGAGACTTTTTTTTTTACTGCATATATTTGAAATCAACATGTTTATAATCAAACGTCTGGAATTTGGTATTTCTTTTATTTTAGACTGGACTTTAACAAAACTATGTCTTTCCAGAATGAATCTTTAGAATGAGAACTGGCTTATAGTGCAGTGACAGGTGTTTTTGTAAGGGTTGAATTCACCCAAGATTGGTAGTAATTGTTTGTATTTGCATCAAGGACTTATAAAAAGTTGTTAAGGATAGAACTTGTTAATCACATGGGGCTATTTTGAAGAATTGTTACCATGGTGGATAAAAGTTATGGATCTGGTTCAGTCAATCCTTAGTAAAATGATATTCACATTTATTGCAATTTCAAACTGTAGAAATGGTGGTGATGAGGATGGGACAGTTCTGATGAATTTTTGTCTGTAAGAATCACAAATACCCATGAGCCCATGAGCATTTCTTCTATGGGTATGGTTGTGATATATGATTGTGAAGTTTTGGGGGGAAAATGACTATGCTGGAAAAAGGTCACAGGAAAAAGAATTCAAAGGGAAATACTATTACGAATAAAACAGCCAGACAAAGCAAAATAGCAAAACAAACCAGGTGGATGAGGAGGTAGGGGTTTACAAAAACCAAGTTGGTAATGAAATTTCACAGTAACAAGCATTATTGAACATCTACTCTTTGTTGAATACTTCACCAGCCTTGTCCCTCAGTAGAAAATGTCTTATAGTGGATTGGCATCACTCAAGTGGTTCACAGGAAGACAACCTAGCTGATGTGTTTATGGGAAATAGGAATTGATTTCAAATACAAAACGCTAAAGTAAGCCTACAGGTGAGTTGCAGGGCTTAGCAAAGGAAAGCATGAGGCAATGTTTCCATTAGGGACAATTGGAAAAAGAAAGAGGCTGAAAGGAAATATCCATGGGCGGTTGGGTTGCCAAGGAGAACATGACTCACCAAGGGAGATATTGGTTATCTGAGTCTCTCAGTCCCCTTCTGAAAGGAGATATTTTTTCCTACGTGGATCAGACTAAAGAAGAAGAAAATGTGGGAATCTGGCTAGTTTCTATTCTTAGAGAATGTCAGTAGATGACCCTGATTCCTGGACCTCAGACAAAAGGCACAGGTGTCCTTCATACTGCATTATAGGCGCACAAACCCAAGTACTTGAATATCCAGAAGAGAAACGGGGAGAAGAGCACGTCTCTTCTGCATACTCTTAGTCACCCATGAGATTTATCCCTTCCTCTTTTTCTTCCTCCTCCACCTTTTAATCCCATGTGTTGAAATATGTTTTTTACTTTGCATGTCAAGCCACAGGTACTTCTGTCACTAAGGATTCCTCCTGATCCTCTTGAGATGGAGCTAATTGACTCTTCAAGGTGTTTCCATAAGACTTATTATTAAGCGGTAAATCCATGGCCTTGCATTGGACAAAGCATGGTTGCTGCTGCACTCCTAGTGTAGATGTTGGCCTTGTTGCTTTGTGTAAGCTCCTTTGAAAGTAGGAACTGGTTCTTGTCTTGTGGTCAGATCAAGGATTACTCAAATAACAAGTTGCTAAATATTTATGGACTAGAACCAAAGAGGTCCGTGTATATGATATGCATGTGTTTAAATACAGTGAAGACTATATGACATGGTGAGGCATGGTGATCATATCTATGACCACCCAAAAGGTAACTACCCCATTTACTTTTTCCACTGAAACAGATTTAAATGTTGAGCTTAGTTAAGTCAAATGGTGATACTTAAAGCATCACTGAAAGTTAAAGTTAGGGAACACTACTATTGAGAATGTTCATCCGTGTTCTTTTACTCTCTCCACCTGTAAAACAGATATAAACACTTGTTCCTCTATTCATTGGCTTACTCCCACTATTCATTAGCTCACTGGGAAAATATTTGTAAGTCCCATTAGTCCCAATGATCTTCTGGACTTCCTCCCTGCACACATAAAAGTTTCTGGGAAGTACAGATTTCAGCTGGGTGTGGTAGCACATACCTTTAATTCCAGTATTTCTCAGGAGGCTGAGGCGGGCAAATCTTTGTGAGTTTGAGGCAAGTTTAGTCTACAAAATGACTACTAGGGACAGCCAGGGTTGTTATACAGAGAAACCCTGTCTCAAAATAAAATAAAATGAAGAGAGGAAGAAAGAGAGAAAAGAATAAAGAAAGGAAGAAGAAAGGAAGGAGCAAAGTACAAGCTCCCCACTGAATCAGGAGTTCTGACATATTCACAAGGTTCCATTTTAATGCAGATATATAGAAATGGTTCATAAATTTTATTCTCAAGAACTGTATGATTTTTAAGTGCTACTGTTATTACTAAGGCTCATGTGTTTTGAAGAGAAATGGACAAAAAGCCCAGTCCAAAGAACTCAGCTTGAAAGGGCATCAAGCAGGTGTGTAAAGGACAGTGGCATCTCTGTAAGAGTGAAAGTAAGGGCTCCACTCTTCTGCACAGGTAAGATGCAGATTCCTGCCATAAATTCACATTTGATTCTGTCACTCGCTGTACAACTCTGCCCTTCTCTTTCCTGCATCTAAACTTCTCCTTCTTGTGCTTCTGTTTTGCAGAAACTTTGCCACATGGAAAATAGATAATATTCAGCACTGACTCAGTTTAATGGGAGCTAAGACATCATCCCAGGCACCCACAACATGTCATATAGATTGTTCTAACATAGATTTTATCTTAAAGAGTTAAATGAAGAGTAGAAAAATGGGAATGTCAAAGAGGACCTCAGAACATTCATTATAGGACACTGTGTAGATGATCAAGGCAATTAATGGAATATACTATTGTGAGGATGTAGCTGGAATTTAAACACCGTATTCTACTTACGTGCCCTTCTGAAAGAAGTCTAGAGCAGTGCTTCTCAGCCTTTAGAAAACACAAATATTTATATTATGATTCATAAGAGCATACTTATAGTTATGAAACAGCAATGAAAATAATTTCATGGTTGGGAGTCACTAAGGAGGAACTGTATTAAAGGGTCACAGCATTAGGAAGGTTGAGAACCACTGGACTAAAGAAATGCTGACATCTTCTATGAAAACTATTACAAATTGACTATTGAATATCTACTGTATGCTGTGCATAACACTGATTTTTTTTGTTGTTGTTCTTTTTTACTTTTGTTGTCCCATTTAATCTATGTTTACAAAGATCCCTATTTTATTTTAAAACTTTTATTCATTTTTACATACCAACCACAGTTCCTCTACCATCTCCTCCCTCCTCCTGGCCCTCTCCCACCCCATCCACTCTTCAGAAAGGATAAGGCCTCCCATTGGGAGTCAACAATGTCTGATACATAAAGCTGACCAAGCCCCTCCCACCTGCATCAAGGCTGAGTAAAGCATCCCACCATAAGGAATGGACTCCAAAAGCCAGTTCATGCACCAGAGACAGATCCTGGTCCCACTGCCAATGACCTCCAAAATAGATCAAGCTACACAACTGTCACCCACATGCAGAGGGCCTAGTATAGGTCTCATGCAGGCTCCCCAGCTGTCAGTCCAGAGTCTGTGAGCTCCCATGGGCTAGGTCATCTGTCTCTGTGGGTTTCCCCATCATGATCCTGACCTCCCTTGAAGAGCCCTGCTTTATGAGCACAGAAGCTGAAGTTATGAAAATGCCCATGGCCATAGTGCTAGTGGAAAAGTCTGCTGATTGATGCTAGAAAAAAGGGATGCCGATCCTAGAGAAAAGAGATCCTGAGCCTGGTTCTGATATTAGATGGTAGCAGAGCTTCCTCCTAAGAGAATATAAGAAAGTTACATTTGAACATCTGATTCTTGCCTCATACCCTCCCTCACCTTCCCAGCTAGCCCACCCCAAGTACACTTCTCCTCATGGGTAAGGGCTCCCATCAGGAGTCAACATAGTCTGGCACAATAGGGTGGGAGGGTGAGGTCCCTCTCAAATGCATTAAGACTGAGCATGGCATCCTGCCACAGGAAATAGAATCCAACAAGATAGCTCATGAACCAGAGTTAAATCCTGGTCCTACTGCCAGGGGCTTCTCTGATAGTTCATGCTTCACAACTGTCTCCTATATATGGAGGGCCTAGTTTTGTCCCCTGAAGTTGTAGGTCTAGAGTTCGGTGAGTGGGAGGTTGGAGGTGGAAATGAAGGCTGGGAGGGAGAATTTCTACCATGCCCTAGCATTTCACACTTAAAAATAGTGATCTAGGATAGTAAGCAGAACACTCTTTAAATTTGACTCTTGATGTTTTTACTTAAAAACTAAACTAAAATGCTGATCACCTTCATTGTACTAATTTTTGGCTGGATAGATTACAAATACCTCAAGCATGAAGAAGACACATGAAGGTTATTGGACCCTGATCACTTTATAAAGAGAGATAGGAATTCTTGCGTGAGTAAATGTTATCTTGAAGACCAAACCATATACTCTTATTTTGTTTTTAATAGCAGACTCAATGGGACAGATAAATTGAAAGATATCTTAGTGTATGGTTTCTGATAGTGTTTTAGAAAATTGCCATTTGCCAATTTCTATCAATAAGATGTCTTTAAATTTGGAACATATGGACTATAGGATGATATGATAATACTGTAATATTAATATGTATCATAATAATAGCCCTCTTATCCTTCTTCTGTTCTAGTAGTTGCAATTCTATGGACTGAAACACATGATGGCACACAGCCCAACCCTTTGGGAACACAGATGTTTGACTGCTAATAGGAGTGATTTAAAAAATATCTATGCCAAAATAAAAGTTTTTTTTACAAATATGTAATATTAATACATCTTTTTTATGGATGTCATATAATTCTTTCTAGTTCTATGTTGGCATGAAGGTACAGAAGATTTACATTTATAGGGGGAGCTGGGCTAGTTCCAAGATTTTAGGAGTATGTGTTTGGTGTGAGCTATGGTTTAAAGGGGAGCTTTCACAACTGTAGGGGGAATTTGAACAGGTTATTTCAGTAGTTAAGCTTGCTGGTGGAATAGGGACAAAAGATGGTTGTATGAGCTGTAGGGACAATTACTGGGTTTATTGGATATGATAATCTAACTTAACTTTTAGGACAAGACTGGGCATATTGTGGTGAGATCATAAGGGGAGCTTGTCCATATAGAAATTAGCACATGCTAGCTTTTATTAATATTACAAAATGACTAGCATAGCCTCAGTTACACACAGCAGTTATAGGTAAAGTTCAGGTCAACTTAAATGTGAACTGTTGGGCTTTGCCTTAGAAGCCCGCCATCTTCCCCCTGGTTTCTGTTTAATTGACAGGAAGTATGAGTTCATATTAGGCCAGAGGAAGTCCTTACATCTCAGTTCAGATATCTTTAAAAATTGGCATCCCGGGGGCTTGGAACATGGCTCAGTGTATAATATTCTTGCTATACAAATGTATGGACTTGAGTTAGCATTTTCAGAACCCATGTAAAAGCCAAGTGGGCTTGGTAAATTTTTCATAATTTGTGCATGCAGAAGGCAGAAATAAATAATCTTAGAGTAACCTGGCTAGCCAATCTAGCCAGGGTAGTGAGCTTTGGGTTCAGAAGAAGAACCTGCTTCAGTAGCTAGGATGGAAAGTGATCTAGGACCATCCAAGGCAGTGAGATCTGGGTTCATGAATAGACCCTGCTTCAATAAGATGCGACGCACTGACAATAATGGACATCAATCTCAAGCCTCCACACCCATTGAGTATGCATGCATATGCACCACTACATACATTTTCCACTCACATGTGTACACTACACACACATATAAAAAAGTAACCAAAAGTATGGGGTCTTGATATATGTGACAGATCCTTTTAAGATGCCTCAGAGTGCCTGCCAAGAGTTGGTCTGGGATTTTCCTTTTTCTTTTCAGAGTTCTAACAGCTCCAAGAATTTGAAAACCAATATCGAGAGCATGATGGGAAATTTGATAACTAGACCAATGTGCAGTGGGTAACATGCCCAACAGATCAGCCACATGTTACATCAGGCTGTGGTTGGTACTTCTGTTCTTAATCAAAATGTTTCTGCTTTAAAGGCCAGTGGTGGTCTTCACTGGAGTCTGATACAGTATCACGAGGGAAAACAATAAATGGCACATGAACTTTTTCATCTTTAGGTAATTACAGCTTAAGTTTTATTGCTTATGTGCAGCAGCATGGGTGAAATTGTGTCTTCTCAGCAGCTGGTTTTGAAACATTTTTTTTTTAAGTAAGGGAAGATGGCCTCTGTAGAGGAATAACATGTAGCCAGCTGTAGGGTAGGAGAAAGTGTGGGGCTGAGGCAAAATTTCCTACAGAGGAAAAACCATGAGCCCACGCTTATTTGAATTAGCAGCTGGAGTCCAGACAAGGGGTCCGAGGAGAACTGAGGTGGTGGGGTTAGATAAATAGATGAGAGAAAGAAATCTGCTGGCTATTCAGAAGACTCTTGATATGGAAGAATGTCTTGTGGGATTTTGCAAGATAAATGCTGTGGGGTCTGAGGTCCAAGCATCCCGTGACACACACAATAAACTTCCACAGAACTCTCTCTGTTCCTCAATACCCGTGACTACTGTTGGACTCTTTGGAGAATGCAGACAAGTGTGTGTCTGCCCTAACAGGGCGTCAGGAGAAAAAACAGCTCCTTGTGGGAGGATGCCGGCATATGGCATACACAAGTGGTGCCTGCTAATTATGGAAAAATGAGAGAGCATGAGGAGTGAAAGGAAGCAAAGAAACCTTCCAGATTTCTCCCACCCCAAGATAGCTATTGTTAATGTGTTGATGTCTTCTCTGTCTTGTTCCAGATTATTGTGTACATTTGTGTCATTCTATTATACTTTTCTCAAAAGAGAATGGGATCCATGCGTTAGACCTCACTTTATAATTGTTTTCATTTGTTAGAAATATGTTGAGCTGTGTCTCTGGCATCATGGGTAGAAGCCAGTAGAATATTCAAATGAGAAGCACTGATTTCCAACCATTGTTATTATAGTTAGTGGTGTAATAAATATCCCAGGGATTAAATATTAAACAGCTATATCTCTATTTCCCCTGAGGCAACTTTTCTTCTTCTCTCCAGTCCATTTGTTCATTTATCAATCTAAAATGTCTCAGATGGCTATGTCAAAATAGCACTGACTGGGTACATTAAGCAATTTTTTTTTGAGACAGGATTTCTCTGTGTAACAACCAATACTGTCCTGGAACTCACTTTGTAGATCAGGCTGGCTTTGAACTCACAAATATCTACATACCTCTGCTCCCTAATGCTAGGATTAGGAACCTGGCCAATAAGTATTTATGTCTCAATTCTAGAGGTTATGGAGTCTCCAGGTGTTGAATGATTTGTTTTCTGGCTTCTGGGGTACTCTTATTCTCACAAAAGGGAGAAATCACGAATCTCATAGTGGAATCTCACCTAACACACTGAAATTTATCTATCTCTCTAGAGCCCTACTTCTACATTCTATCACATTTGTGTCACGGTTTCATCATTTAGATTTCACGAGGGCACATGCATCTAGTTCCTAGCACATGTTGCATGTTTCCTTGGTGCTATGCTCTGGTGAGAGTTTAAGGATACAGAACTATCCCCCTTCACATGGATGATACAAGCATGCATCAATAACAGAAATAATTTTAAGGTGACTATTTAGAGAGGCACCTTTCCAAGTGTATCTAAGCATTTTTGTTGTTATAACACAGCACCCCAGGTAGGTTAGCTAACTTTATATTTTAATTGGTTTAGCTCATGGTTCTAAAGATTTAGAAAGATATTACTTCTGGAGATAGCACATGTATCATGAGTTCAATTCTAGAAAAGAGCTGGGGGGAGCAGAGGTTTCAAGGCTGGAATCGAGAGGGTGATTTAGCTTTCAGGCTTGTTTTATACCAATTTGCTCTCACATAAACTCTGGATCCCACAAGAAATGGATGAGTTTTGTCTGAGACCCAGTGCTTTTAATACTCAAATAGTCTCACAGAAAAGTCTTGCCTATCAAATGAACTGTCAACTTATGCATCACAACGCTTGAAACCAAACTTCCAACACATAGATCAACACAATGACAAACCATTATCAGGAAGACCCCAGGGCTCTGTGCGGACCTGGAGTAAGGAATTTGGTTAATTCTAGAGAAACTATATGAGACTTCATAGAGGGTTGTTTAGTTTTTTGGTCAACAAGACACAAGCTATAGTCATCTTGAAGAGGGAACACCAGTTGAAAAACTATTTCCATCAGATGGATTCGTGGGGAAAGTCTGTAGGGCATTTTCTTGATTGCTGGTTGATGAGGGAGGGACTAGCCTAATGTGGGCAGTACCACTTCTGGGCAGGTAGCCCTTGGCAAAATAAGAAAGCTGGTTGAGCAAGCCATGTAAAGCAAGATAATAGACAGTATTCCTCCTTGGTCTCTGTGTTAGTTCCTGTTGACGGGTTCCTGCTCGAATTCTTGCTCTGACTTTTGTCAGTGATGAATTGTAACATGGAAATGTAAGTAAATAAACCATATCCTGCCCAAGTCTCTTTTTTAGTCAGTGTTTTATCACAGAGGCAGAAAGCAAATTAGGACAGTGAGAAATGGCAACTTGAGCTGGGATGAGAATGACTAGGAAACAATGTGGAGAAGTGGGGAGGAGGAACAGTAGAGACACAAGCTCCTGGGCAGGAACAGAGAATCAAGAGCAAAGAACTAAGTAAGTCTTTGTGTTATGGGAATATATGTATTCTGGATGTTGGAAAGAGATTGCCAGTTCAAAGGCTTAAGTATTTCCAGTCCTTAATACAACTAAAATCACAATTAATAAGCATTATGTCACATTGAGTCATATGCTTTCAATACTCCATCAAGCATTACATCACTCTAACATACATATTTAAATAGTGGGTTATATATATGGTGTTGAGAAGGTGAAGTCAACCTGGAAAAAAGTCTGTGAAATCATAATGAATAGTAGTTTCAACTATGTTTGCAACTCCCTTTTTGACAGCCCTTGCTTGAGCTCCGGTTTGGGTTGTATTTTGAAGGGAGATACCCCACATCAGCAGTGGAACACAGCCACTGAGCACTTTGTTGAATGGCACTTTCCTCAGAGACTGAAACATTCCATTCTTCAGGCAAGCTATTTAAGACAGAAACCAAACAACTCAAAACAACCCGAAACTGACCAGATTCACTAGGCTCCTTTCTCCCCTTGGGAGTAACTCTTAGATAAGATAAGCTGCAAAGATGACTTGAACCCTGAAAGAAGCAGAGTCCAGACAAATTGCCTAAAAGGTACTCAACCAACCGAGAACCCTGGAAAGGACACTCCCTACATGTTGAGTTGTCTGCAGGCTGTGAGGTGTGCTCTGGGTTCCCAATTTTTGTGAGCTGATATTCATGCTGGGGTGGGCTTTGGTGATGCAGCTGCTTTTAAGTCATTTCTGCTCCATCTAGTTACCCCTCACCAATATTCCAATAAAACTCACTGGTTCCATAAGTCAGATTTTGATAGTAATCATACTTTGGTCTGTCTGTGCTTCCTATCTGGCCAAGGGGAGTAGAAGTGTATGTGTTGCATCTCCCCAGGAAAAGTCTTACTCAACACACCTGCATGGTCAGAGACATACTGAGTTGATTCTATCAAAAATCCTTTTTACTGATCACTGAACCTGGACTCTGTATTTTCTGAGCCATTGAAGAAAACATGAAAAGCATCTACAGATTAGAAGAATCTGTACTAAAAGTGAGAATACTATCACTTGGTTGATAGAACTCTGATGTTCCTAGAGAAAATTCAGAAGTCGAGCAGTGTTCAGTGTTTATGAAAGCTCCTATTTTTATTATGACTGTTTCATTGCCATTACCATTTATTATTCATAGTGGCTCTACTACTATAGCCCTCCTTTTGTTCTTAATTGTTGCTATTTGTTGACAAAACTGATGAGGATTCTAAAGAAAATATTCACTGATCAAATGTGGTCTTTGGCATCACTTTGTACTCCCCAGCCTCGTGACACTGTTCTGTGAACTACACAATGGTAGGCCCATAGTAGGTGTTTGGCTTCATGATAGTATACCTTGACCATGTGACTTAAGAAGAGGTTAATATCTCCTTTCCTTTATAGGAACTTGCAGGTCACTGTAAGTTATGTCTGGCCAGTGTGGTGGTGGAGGTGGTGGAGATGATGGAGGTGATGGAGGTGTCTGGGCTACGAGCCAGTTTTGCCCAGGCTACATGCCTTGCTTTCCAGGCACAACCAAGAAGACCAGACACATGCTTTGGCTTCGCTTGTATTTTCTGATACAGAACATTACTATTGGTTGCTTACCTTGTTTGTCTCTCCATCTTCTGAAGTTTTTATTTTTTATTTCAGAAAATGTGAAAAAAAAATGTAAGTTTAAAAATTCACTGTGATGGTTTTGAATGATAATGCTCTCCTAGGCTCATTTATTTGAATGCTTATCCCTAGTTAGTGGAACTGTTTGAGAAGGATTGGGAGGGATAGCCTTTTGGAGGAAGTATTTCACTGGTAGTAGGCTTTAAGATTTCCAAAGACACCTGCCATTCCTAATGTGTTCTCTGCCTAGTGCTTGTGAATTAGGTGTAATCTCTCGGCTACTACTCCAGTGTCCTGTATGCCTACCTGCTGCTATACTTCCTGACACGTGGTCATGGTCTTTAACCATCTGGAACCATGATTCCCAAATTAAATGCTTTTTTCTTAAGTTTCCTTGTCCTGGGTGTTTTAATACAATGTAGAAAGGTAACTAATACCTTTTTCTCTGATATTGATTTCGTAATGACTCCAGCTTTTTCACAACTGATTTCTTATTTCTACAAGGAAGTTTAGTGAATCTGATCCACCTTTGATTATGATTGAAAGATTACCCTGCAACTGATCTTTTCTCATATAATTCAGTCCCACTATGCTAGGAGGGTAGCTGTCCTTTGGTGCTTGCAAGAGATTAATTTCTGGTTCTGTGGATGCTTTACAAAATGGCACAGAATATTCATGTCTCTCACACACACACACACACACACACACACACACACACACACACACACATATATATATATATACTCTTATATAATTTAAATAATCTCTAAAGTATGTACTAAACCTGACACAATATAAAATATTGAATGCTATGCAAATGGTTAACATACTGTATTGCTTAGAGAACCATGAAAATAGTCTATGTGTGTCCGTTATAGACACATTTAAAAAAATCTGTTTGATCTCTGGCAGATAGACTCTGTAGATGCACACTCCAAAGACATGCATGAATAAACTTTTCGACTTTACTTTGAGGACACACTCCGAGCCTTTTTTTTTTAAACTCCTATTTTAAAAGGACCCAAATTCACAGCTTTATATGCTTGCAGAAGGACTAAATGGTAATAGTCTAAAATGAACACATTTAGATTTTGAAATTAGTTTCTTTTTAAATGTGTTTTTAATTGCTAAAAGTTTTAGTGGGGGAACAAACAAAATGGTTGGGTAGAAAGGTTCTTTCTTCAAATCAGTGATCCAGGGGAAAGTATCAACAGCAATTGAACAAAATGCTGCATCAATTGGATCAATTTGCTTTTGTTCCTTATTTTCTTTCTTAAGCATACAATCAGTATGTCAAATATTGATTCTATTTTGTCCAGCTGTTAATAGAAATTGGCATTATTTTCTTTAACAATTGTTCAAGATAACAAAGCTAGATGGTTCTTTGTGTTTTGACAATGTAGAAATTATTTTTAAAAAATTATATGTTTGGAATTCCATGCAACTTACTCTATCCATGGATTTCTTTCATGATCTTGGATGTTATTTGAATTATGCTTTAATTCTTTGTTTCCTTTGCTCCTTTTTGTTAATGCTGTCCTTCCTACTTAGAAGGAACATGATCTTCTTCTAAAAGTCTGTTTGCAAGTTGATTAAATGAGATTCCCCTGTCACAATGCTCCAAGCTTTGTTGGGAATAAAAGCAAACAAAGAATAAAAGAAAAATAACTACAGCAAGCATTACTCCAAGCAGAGTGAAGTCTGATGCAAGACACAAATTGAAAGTGAGACAGAAGGTGGTCAGGGCATACTAAGAGGTGACAAAATGGCATCATTTCACCCCTTAAGGCCCCCTTTTCTGGAAATTGATACTATGGTATAAACATCACCTGAAGTTTTAATGTCATATGCTAAGCATTGCTTTCTTACTTACCACAATGGCTTGGCAAGTTCAGCTTTGTTTCTCATGGTCAGTCTGGGTGGTCCTGCATCAGGTCTGAAGCCAAATATGCTCCATAGTTCCTCAGGCTGGGGCCAGACCCAAGGGGCAGTGGCTACCAGGGGCACATTCTTTCCATAGAGGGGGCAGCAACTACTGGAGCTCTTATACAGAATTGGCATGTTGCCACTTTTTCTAAGGGCCTTCCTACCTTAATGGACCATGTTGAGCTACCCAGCCAAATCCAAGACCAGAGAGTATGAAGGACAGGAATATAGGCCTTCTCTATAGTGGGGTAAGGAATGAAAAAATGCATTGTGGAAGATGGTGGGGATGGATTGTAAGAGCAGGAATACAAGGATGTCTCCTGTGAAACAGTCTCTCATAAATAGGACCTGAACAGTGCAATATCAATAGACATGCCAACATGGAAGGGGAAATTTTTCACAGGGTACCATTCCTAGACAAAGAATTATAAGCAACTAATGACTACAGAGAGAGGGAGCATTGGTCTTTCTCAGGGATGAACCCCCTAATTGGTTACCAAATATAGAGAGCTCAGCCCTGAAACATAAAGACAAAAAACTGACTCTTATGAATGCACATGCATGTATACATACATACCAACATATATACATACATATCTAAGTACATATATGTAATAATAAAAATCCAAAAACTAGGCTACTAACATTAGAGTGAAAGAGGGCATGGAAAGAGTTGGTGGGAGGGGCTTGACTTAGAAGGGACTGGAGGGAGGAAGAAGAGGAAAGGATCTAAGGATATTGTAATTAAAACTGTATAAAAATAAAATTTAAAAAAGAATGGCTTTGACCCGAAGCCATGATTATATTTGCAACTTTTAAATTTATAAAATGTGGTTTGGTTCACAGAGGCAGAGGGAAATCTATCCTTATAAACAGATAATCAAGCCCAGGATCATTAATTACCCAATTATGTTTATTTATTGTTCAGTTGCCAAGTGAGAATTGTATATATTTGTTGTGAATAGCGTAGCATTTTTAGTCTGTAATTTGTTTTTATAAACATTATACAACAGTTACATTGAGAGAATCTATGTGAGGATAAATATTTCTGGAGATCTAAAGTTATTTTAAAAGAAAAAGATAAAAATAAATCTTGATGGATCTTTCTTCAAAATTGATGTAGCATTGGCCTATCTCTACCTTCCTTGAAAATCATTTATGAGTGTGCTTAGAATTTCTGTAAAAACATTCCTGCTTGAATATCATGGCTTGATATAAGCACACATCGTGAAATGTGTAAATCAAGCTAGTTATGTTTCATTTAATTCTTACCATATTTTGAGGTGAGAACACCTAAAATCTATTCAATGAGAGATACAAAAGCATTCAGTATGTGGTAGCTGACTATACTCTTCATGTTGTACAATGGAATTCATGAGTCTCATGTAATTGAACTTTTGTAATTTTTCATCATTAGTACTCCTCCCCTCCATCTCTAGTAACTTATACTCTACACTATGCTCCTCTGAATTTAGCTTGATATCTTTTAGGTCTATTTATATTGTCACCAGTGGGGAGACTCTCATTTTAAAAGGCTGATTATTCATAACCTCTTTTTTCATTGTTGTTGTATGTACATATGTATTTGTGTGTGTATATATATATATGTATATATACATATACATATACATATATATATGTATATATATACATATATATATATATATATATCCCCAAGTATAACCTGCTGAGTCCATTTAATGTTATTAGTATATATGTTTTCAGGACTGACTATTTGGCACTAGACAACAAATTGGTGTGCTCTTCCCTAGGGAAGGCCACCTCTCCCAATCCCAGCTTTATTCAGTTGCTTGTAGTTGTCTATGTGTAGTTGAGGCCTTGTGACCTTTTCCTTGTCCAGTTCGACGTGTTCATTGGTGTCTTTCATGTTCCGTTCACATATGGGTGGTCATGTTGTTTGAATTTATGAATGTAATTTCTGTGTTATTAGGAGACACAATCTCACAGCAAAGTCCAGGATCCTCTGGCTCTTATAGTCTTCCTGCTCTGTCTTCTACAATGTTCTCTGAGCCTTATAGGTGTGGGAATATTTTGTGTATGTATTGATTGGGATTGGGCTTTCCAATCATGGTTAATTGAGAAGACTCTACAGCCACTGATTTATTAAACTAGCATAATTTCTAATAATCTATGAACATTTGCCCTTATACTCACAGAAGTGTAGTCTTCATCTGTCATCAAGGACAATTCTCTTTGTAACAATCAGAGGCCATTATAGAAAACCACAACCAATCAATGTGACAAGTAAGAATTACTTTTATTCTACAATAGGATGCATAGCAACTTTAAAATCATGAATGCTAGGGAATAGGGATGAAGTTTCAGATCAGTACCAACTTGATGCCACTATAGTATTTAGTGTTTTCAGCAATAGGATCTTACCAGCAAGTTCTGGAGGACAACTAAGAGCTATGGCAATATCCAGTATTATTTGGAGTTCAAGGGACCACACTGATCAACAGCTCCAAAAGAGATTAAACCATAGCTGGCATTAGACTTTTTATTTGATAGCCTGTGGAGTTTAAGAGGGCCATTGTCCCTCCTCCCCATTATGTTATAACTGAATTAAAACTCCTTTTATATATGTCTATATTTTAGGAAGCTTGTTTGACAGTAGCTTTCTGCATGGCTTTTTAAAATGCCTTTAATGTTAGTAATTCTTGCCCATATGACCTCCTTGACTCTTGCCTTCCCATTTTCTACCCTACTCATTTGTCTTGCTCTATTATTCCCAATTCCCTCTTTATGCTACTTGTTTTCTATTCCTGTTCCCTTGAAAGCACTGCCCACACTATGTCCCTCTTGCAAGCTTCCTGGCTTCTTTGGCTATTCATTCCAATGTAAGCACACATATCTAAAAGTTCTTATACATATGAGAAAGAATATACAATGCCTGGTTTTGTACATCCTGTTAGCAAGGGGTAATGTTTACAATTTCAATGCTTAGAAAGAAAAAAAAAACAAAGAGAATTTTTTTTGGTCACATATGAAATTTAAATTCCATTACCTTAGAAAGCTTTATTGGACTACAGCTCCATTCACCTGTCTACTTATTCTCTGTCTGTTGGGGAGAGGCTTAGCCACATACTTGAGGCACAGAGATTGTATGGTTTATGAAGATGGAACTATTTACTGTATCATTACTTTGACCTCTCCTGAACTAAAGAATTCCCTGAGATATAAAACGCCATACTTCTGTGGGGTTTTTCAAAGGTTCAAAGCTTAACATTTCTGCAACATGAGACAGAAAGGTCAACATATATGATATCCCCATTTGGCTCATTGGTTTTAATCTGTCTGGGAACACAGATGGATCCTCACCTCTCCCTAAACCCTTTCCATACACTACAGCTTGGTTTTGCCACCATTTTCAGCAATGGAAAAACAAAACAAAACAAATCATTACCTTCTTCTGTTGTGGAGGTGAAGTTCGCACCCTGCTCCTAATGGGATGAAACAGATCCACTGTTTATTGAACGTATCTCCATACATATCCTGTATCGTATGTTGAATAATTCCCCAAATCACCTCCCAAACCTGGAGTAGATAACAATCCACATTTCCTAATGTTTTATGTCAGATTGTGTGTGTGTGTGTGTGTGTGTGTGTGTGTGTGTGCGCGTGCGCGCATGCGCGCGCACCTATGGGGGGGGTTTTCAACACTTAAAATTTCCTTTGTAAGCTTGGATTTTTTTTTTAATTTCATTTTGTTTTATAAAAACAAATGTCATCCCACAAGGGAGATAGCTCTTGTTATAAACACATGTATGCAGGACTATAAAACTTAATGAAATTCACAACCAAACATTATAATAAAATGGCCTCGGGACAGAAACAATCTAATCAGCCTCCAGTGAGTCCCTGATGATCAGCTACAATTGTACACAGGTGGCTGAGGGCACAGGGCTGTTGGCGTCTTGCCTTACAACACACAAGGGACATGAGTTTTATGACCCAATTTTGCATGCTCTGTCTTGCTTTACTGTTGCATATATTTTTTTTTTTTTTGTCAAACCTTCCCTGGCAATGTAGCTGTGTAGAAATCATAGTTTGCAAATCTCCCTCATTAGGAGAGTTTAGCAAATATTTTACTGCCTCAATAAGGACATATGTCTTTGCAAAGCATCATCCAGATGAGGCAAGACCCAACCTTTGGGGTTTTGCATCTTTGAATAGGAGAACAAAGGATCAAGGCATGGTGTGTGTGTGTGTGTGCGCATGTGATCCTGTGCATACACATGTGTATGTGCAGGAACATGTGTATGTGTGTGTGAACACATGTGAGGAGAAATAAGAGGTTAACTTTAACTTTGGGTGTCCTTACTGTCCTTTTTCAGGAACCATCCACTTTGATTTTTGTTTGTTTGTTTGTTTGTTTTTTTCTTTTTTTGTAGCATCTTTCGTTGGTCTAGAATAAAATCACCAATGAGTTCCAGAGAATCCTCCTATTTTGGCAACCCAGTGCTTGTGTCGCAAGTGCATGTCAGCATGCTTGTAGATTTTATGTGGACTCTGAGGATCAAAATCAGATTTGCATGCTTGGTAAACAAGCTGTTATAGACTGAGACCTCTCCTCTGTTCTTGAAGCCTTCTCTTGCTAATTCTGTGGAGGAGCAGAGAGTCTTTCCTATAGCTTGTGCTACGTGTTTTATTGACTAGTACAGAATCATAAGAAAAGTTGCCTTGACTTTCAGTTGATGAAATAAAAACACCTGGGCAGCTTGAAGGAACAACAATACAGAGACAATTTCCCCATATGTTAACCCACATTAAACCCTGACTTCTTTCTTAAATTGTTGGCCCTAGAACATTACTGAATAAAGAGGAGATAAGTGACTGTCCTTGACAGAAAGACACGTGAGAAGCAAAAAGAGAACATGCTCCCTCATTATGATGCCATGAGAAGGAAAGGCCCAAGATCATCAGTGTCATGGAACTATAGTGGACACACAAAACTATGTCCAATTTAGAAAACATCTATACCTATTCCCGTATTAGTTTGCAAACAAAGTACATAAGAAGAAATCAAACAACAAGAATTCTACTATTCCCAGCATCTGCTTCTAAAGACATCCTTGAGTTTATTTCTCTACCCCACATCTATCCTTCCCTTTCTCCACTTCCATTCACCTTTCATTACCCCACCTTCCCTTCATTCCCTCCTGTCTCTTTTGATGTTAGATAATTGTTATATAAAAGAGTGGATAAGAGAAAACTGGGGAGCCCAAACTCTAGGAATGATGATTGTCTGCCTCTTTTGGCTAAATGTCCTTTTAGACATGAAATTACCATCTGTGTCTCAGTCTCCTCCATTAAATGGAGGGGAAAATAGTCAAACCAACATGTAGCATCACTGTTGTGGTACAACATGTTAATTCATGCAAAAAACTCAGCACAGAAACCTGTTATATAAGTGCTTAACTAATATCAGACATTGTTAATCTAGATGCTTGGTCTACATGTTCATGCACCCACCTAGAACTCTATAACCATAAAGCAATTCACGGAGAAGGCATGGATATGAGAACTATTTCTGATCGATTGTCAGTGACTAGGTCTGAGCAAATTACTCTTCTGTGTTAGCTTATTTAAGTCTTTTATAACCTTGTGACAATAGATACACTCCCCACAGATGACATGTAAATTCTAAACAGACAACAGCTCAGAAAGTACCCTTGAGCTATCTGTCAGCCACTTTCAAATGTAACTGTGAAATGAAGGCCTATGGGTGTAGGTCTAATTCTGATTGCATATCTTACTAACTCTGTGATTTCAGGTGATTAAACTTCCTTGCATTACTTCTTCCTCTTGGAAGAAGTGATAATAATAAAAACAGCCCAACAAAGTGCCATAAATGTTAATTGAAATACTAAGACTAGTGGAAGTTCAGAGAAATGCAAAGACAGTGATCTGCGACTTTAGTCACTGAGAGGGAACATCTATATAGACCTGTACATGTGTGTGTTGTTACCGTACTGATAATGTTGTTCACTCACCCTTGGTCACTACTAGAGAGTGAACTGGGAGACAGTGGTTACACCAGCTCAATTGTTTGTGTGTGCTTTCTGCTCCTGAAGCCAGTGCTTAATTTACCTGAGTCACATAAGAAATGCCATATGTTTGCCAAAGCCAAGTACATATGTTTTTGTATTAAAATTATTATATTAAATGTATTTTTAATTGAAGGAATAAAAAATTAAAAATTGTAATATGTTATATCTTAATATGTTTGTAAAACCTTATTTTTTAAACATAACTTGTAGAAATGATACTTAGTTAAGCACTCTAATAGTCCTCTTTAGCTCTATAAGGAAAAGGAGGGAGGGCCATAAATGCAAGAAGTTATTATGGAAAGCCTGGTACTTTGAGTGTCTGTCTACTGCCATAGCAAGACCATCATCATGTTAGTACTCTCCTCATCTCCTTCTATATGTCAATCTATACCAAGACCTTCTGGGCAATATCCCATTTAATCCCCTCTGAAAATGCACAAATGAATGCTTTCATTTTTATTTTCTTGTGGGAGAAAAAACTGGTTAAGAAGTTGAAGAGTCTTGTTGTAGGTGACACAACAGAAATGGTTAAGAATAAGGCTAGAACACCCAGTCTGACCTCAAAGGAACAGCCTTGTTATAGCCTGTCCATTTTACCCTTTACTGTAGAAATATTTACCAAAAGTCTCATGGTATGTCAGTTTATATTTTGGAAAAAAAAAAAGAGGAAACAATGTTAGAGAGAAGTGCTGTGTGTGTTTGGTCACTACATGAATGTATACTTTTTTATTTGATTGAAAACAATCAATAAACAACCCATAGAGTAGCCTTTCCCAAAGAATTACATAGAATGGAAAGAACTGAATAAGGAACACTGGGTGTTTGCAGAAAGTTCTGAGTGTGTCAGAGGAGACAGAACATGGAATGGGATGGATCAACAACAATATTCAAAGGAGTGGCAGGAGGTATAGTCAATACGGTAGTAGGAATAAGATGTAAATAGAGGGGAAAAGTAGCTACAGGGAATAGGACTCTTGACTTTCTCCAGTAAGCCAAGACCATATGGAAATACTCTGATTAATAGAAATTAAGAAAGGTATCCGATAAGAAGCCGAGCCATCAGCCAAGCCGTTTATAATTAATATAAGCCTAATATAAAACTAAAGGGCTGTGGGACCAGGTGGGGCAGAAACTTCCATCTCCATTAGCAGGATACTGTGGTTGTCTTAGGGAAGAGTGATCCTGTCAGGGGAACTGCTATATGATGGGTTTAAGAAAGTTGAGAAAAGCAGCAAGGAGACTGGATCTGGCTGGGGTGAGTGGGGCACAGGCAGTGAAGACAGGGGTGTGCTGGGGAAGAGAAAGGATACTCAGGACATTTTGGTCCTGGACACTTGGCTTGGACCTTGTCTCACAGCTGCCACAGTCATGCGACACTATCTGTTCTTCTATCATGGGAGCACCAAGAGTGCACATCCAAAGTTGCACATCCTTGAGGGTGGAAATGTTATGGCATAGCGGCAGTGTCTGCTCAACCCCTGTATATCAGCTTTTGATGGGGGCAAGGTGATGTGGGTAAGTGTCCAACCCATAATATCTGTTAGCAATGTAGATACAGGAGCCAACATGAGTTTTGAAAAATAAACATGAAAAGTACTCTTTGGGAGAAAGCAAAAAGTTAAACAAAGGAGCCATCAATATAATTCATATTTATATATGTGTATTAAGTTCAATTCAATTTCATTTAATGTAGTGCAATTTGGATTCAAAAACTGCCTGCTTGTTTGCTAGGTTCAGTGGGGAAGATAAAGGAATTTAATGGCATGGAGCGAAATCTCAAGTATTGCAAAGCCAGGAGTGAAGAGAAGTATTCAGATCCAAGGTGCCCACCTTCCTTTGAAGAGCCAGATTCCAATGTTAAAAGCTTTGTGGCACATGATGTTTCATAGCTATCCCACCTACTCTCATGGTATAAGAACAGACAATTTGAAACAAATGGGTATAGTTGTATTTTAATAAAACTTTAGCAGTCTTGATTTGGCCCGTGGAAAGTACTTTGGTAACATCTACACCAGACACGTGCATTATCACTGCTACATTAGACCTGTCTACTGAGTGTCCCTACTTCTATCCAGCTGTTCCTGTGTCATACTAACAGCATCATTATAGCATGAAAACATTATTTCCTTTCTAGATAGAACCCCGGAAACCCTGTTAACCTGAATAGGTCTCACATTGATGAAGTTGTAGAATGAGATTCCAAATGTTATGCACACAGCACACTGCATCTCACAACAAATTCTACATAGCTCATAAACAGACATCCAGTTTGGGTATCTGCCCAGTGAACCCATCCTACCTAATGTGGATGATGTTGCTTTTTAGGTAGGTTCTGGCAGTTGAACCAAGGCCCTCATGCATGCACGGCAAGTACTTTATCAGATGAACCATCTCCTCAGCCCGGTCTTCACATCATCAAAGAAGCTTCCTAGAACTCCCAAGCTAAATTGCTCCAGGCCCATCCTTTTTCTAGGACATAAACATCTGCTCATTTCATCATTGCAGGAATCACTGTTCGTTCATTTAACTTGTTTAGCATCTTATTCCTCTTATGAGGCTGTAAACTCTGGAGAAGTCAAGAACTTATCTGTTTCTCACCACCCCTGGTACCTAGGATAGAGAGGACACTCACAGAATTTTTTGCCAAATGAATACATGACCTACAGCAACAACAAAAGCCAGCTACGGAGTACACATACCATCTGCAAGGCTCTGTACTGAGCCTTCCTTGGAACTCTGTCACTTAATTCATTCAGTGACTCCATCTCATCAAGGAATGTTCATTGTCGTCAATGTTTAGGCTTGAGAAGGCTAAGAGAAATCCTGTGTGGCCACAGAAATAGAAACACTATTCCCAGCATGTCTGTCTTATTAGGCAGTCACCCAGGCAGGATGTAAAAGTGGAAGACAGATTGCATTCCTCTTGTCCTGAAAGTTAATGAGAAACATCCTAACTAAGGGGCAGAGAGCCAGTGGCCTGATGGTGCCTGAGAGCCAGAGCAGTGTCACTACCTGCTGCATGGTCACAAAGTTGCCATCTGTGGCCCACTGAAAGCCGTGTTCTAAGAGGGGCAGTGAGGAACATGGTCATGGATTTCTACAGAACCCAAGGGCATGCAGAGGCAAAGCCTCTCCTGGCACCACTTCATGGAAAGGCAGCTGTGGTCACTGATCTCTGCACACCTGCACAGAGGCACTTCTGGAGAGAGGGTGGATGCAGGACTGATAATCCTAGTGGGAAATTTCAGCCTGTGGCTTCCTGCCTCTATTAAGTTCACCTTGTTGCCTCTGCCTTGTATTGCGGGCTCTAGGAAAAAGTGACACTCTTGTAAAATCTTCTCTACTTCAGTTACTTCCATTTGGGCATTTGGTCACTTGCTTTGAGTCTGGCTTTGATGTTGGGCTTGCTCAGGCTCTGGGAGTGGGTGTGTGACCTGCAGCAAGTGGGAGAAAGGCTTTACATTTGAACTGGCTAGTGATTGATTAACTCTTTCCACAGCTTCTCTGGCGAGAAATAGATGACCTGGCAAAACAGCCTCCAGATGGCCCGGGATGCGGGCTCACTTCTGGAGGTGCTTGGGTGGGAGTTGCTATTGCTTCTAGCAAGCCAGATTTGACATGTGGCCACAGTCACATGCTAGCCTTAGGAGAAAGCTGCTGCCTAGAGTGCCAGTTGCAAGGTTGGGGATGGAGAGTTCATTCTCTGAGCAAGCTGCAATCACAGGATAGCTGTGATCCCCACATGACAAACAAACTAATCCAAACAAAAAGATAAAAGTGAACGAAGGTAAGGAATGTTTATAGCTTATCCCAGTCTTGTCTTTTCATTTACTTTCTATTTTGTAAGTTCCACCTTTAAATTCTCAAGCCTTGTATATAAGAGGGTAGAGGGGGAAAGTAAAGAAAGGTGAGAACGGAGGAGAGGGGAAGGAAAGGAGAAGAAAGAGAAGGAAAAATAAGCAAAGGGAGAGTGGGGATGGTGGAATGGAGAGGGAATGGGAGGGAAGGAATGATAAGGGGAAGCTAGGAAGGGAAAGGGGAGCATTGTGTCTTTTCACCATGCCTTCCTTGGTGTCTAGTGCTACACTGCTGTGTCCACACCATAGGCTTTGCACCCAGCAGATTATGAAGTTGTTCAGATAGTCTTTATTTTATAGTTTTGAGCCTCCTTACTTTTGTAGAACGAGAAACTTTAAAGCTTGATTTTCATCATTTGCTCCAAATAAAAGGTGGATAACAATAATGGCCAGCATCGCAACATGCTTTCAACGGGCTGCTTCAGCATAACAGGTGGGGACATTGTGATGGCCAAGTTTGATTGCCAACTTTACTATGTTAAGAAATACCTAGGGGCTGGAGGAATGACTGCAGTGTTAAAGAGTAAGGCTCATAAACAAAAAGACAAGAAACACCCAGCCAATGGTTGTGACTGTGAGGACATTCCAAGAGAGGTTTAGCTAGGGTAGGGAAGACCCACATTCGTGGGCTAGGATTCTGGGTTGAATAAAAAGGAGAAAGCAAGCTGGTACTGGCATTCTCTTTTCTATGCTTCCTAGCTAGTGTTACAGACCAGGCTGCTCCTGCCACAATAGACTGGATTCCTCTGAACCATGAACCCAAATTAAAGCCACCCTCCCTGTACACTTTCTCTCAGTCACAATGCTAAGAAAAGTGGATAATACAGTCATTAGGTCCCTATTTCCCAGGTAGAAAATGAAGGCCTAGCAGAGGAAAGCAATGGCCTCAGTTCATACAGCTACTTAGAAAGCAGCTACAGTTTAGACCCCAGCCCTAGGGCCTCAGAAGCACAGGGTCAGAAACTGGATGCAGAGGAATGGATGGCCATGAGCTGAAGTGACCCATGGTCATGATAGCCTCAGTTGGCGTTGACCAAATATGTTGACAGGAATGATTGGGAACATAATACACTAACATTTCCCAGAGTAGAAATCTGCCGAGCAAAAATATCTCAATGAGTTAGATGGATTAATAGGTTAGACCATGTCACTATTGTGGAACAGGTTGTGGTCAGGAGACTCTATCCTCTAAAGAGCCTAGATACTTCCCTCTGTAATTTTAGTACAAATTGAATGTCCCCAGACTGAAAATCCCAGGATTTCAGTTTTCTAAAATTTAAAATGTTTTATATGTCGACATGCTATCAAATGTAGAAAGCCCACAACTAGATTGAATAGGATACTTTCCACTCTTAACACAGGCATCCTATAAACTCTGTAGTAATTTTATATTCAGGGCTAGGTATACGGTGTCTATAGAAATGGATACTGCAATCAGACTTGCATCCTGTTTCTCCCAGGTAGTTTTCACAGTGACAGAAAATTGGCCACCATAGCAACCTACACAGGCTTACCCAGTAGGGAGAGTGCTCAGGCCCACACTTTATTCCAAAGCCCATGTTCTTTCTCACACGCCTGGGCTAAGGGCATTGTTCTTCCTGTCCTCAGAGTCAGTGCCAAACCAGATGCATCTCTTATTGCCAGACAGCCCTCTTCCTCCTGTTTCCCCACAGCAGTTCTGGGGCACATTTGAAGAGAAGAGAGCAGTGCTGATTTCCCCCACTTCCTGCTTCCTGTTCTCTCTTAGGCCCTTCAGCACATGGCATACCTCCTCATTCCCTTCTCAAGTGAAAGTTGCTGTCTTTTTCTTAACTCAGAACTACAGGGAGAAATTCCTGGGGGAGCCATGTGCTTTGTATTATTATGTTGTTTATTCGTGTGCTCGAAACACATTTGTGTTGTTAGGCTATTCATGGAATAAAACATCCAAATGAAAAAACAAACCAGTGAGTTTGGTAGCCTACTTAGGGAAACAAAGGGAAGCCTCCTAGGGGGATGTTTAACTGTTCTTGTTTTACCCGCTAATTCAGAATTCCTGTCTGTCCACCACCGCCCACTACCATGGCTCAAAATGGATCCCTGGTCTCTCCATGTGAAAGTCATCAGGGATGAGACTTGGAGTTAGTTGTCACCATCACAAAGTAAACAAGTTATCCAGAGTTTACTAGAAATGCATGGCATGCAAACAAGGGATTTACATGTTCATTTGAGTGTATGCATCTGCAGGTGTGTGTGTGAGAGAGAGAGAGACAGAGAGAGAGAAAGAGGCAGAGAGAGAGAGAGAGAGGGAACTCTACATCCACTGTCTCCAACTTCCCCCAACCAACCTTCAATGTCACACTTCTAAGAAGGAAAGGCTATATGAGGAACTGGTAGGTCTTGGGTACTATGAGCAGGCACACCACGGCCTTTCTACTCTAGCTATGTCCATGGGACAGCAGCTGCCTTGGCACACCTGGGAACATGCTAGCAAAGAATAAGTTTAGCTTCCACCTCAATCCCACCACACAAGAAACTGCATGCTCTTAAGAGTCCCAGGAAAATCTTCAGACATCTTGTGATTTGAGAAACAGTGCTCTCCCAGACATTTAATTTCGACAATTAACACTCACCAGGACACGGGTCTTATACCACCAGAGCAGAATGTAACTTGACCAGGTTCATCACTGGCTGCAGGTGCAAGGTTGACACTTGAACTAGATTGTACCTTCTAAATTGAACTCTTATCTACTCCCCCTCTCCCTGTACTTACGCCGCCTTCAGTTGTTTCCCAGAGGCTTAGTTTCAGTATATGACTCTGTATAGGTTTAGGGTGTGTGGGGGTGTATACATTTATTTGGGTTTATGCAACTGCATATGTATGTGTATGTGTGTGTGTGTGTGTGTGTGTGTGTGTGTGTGTGTGTGTGTGTAGATTAGAAGTCAATGTCCTGTCTTTGTCTATTGCTCTCTAAATTTTGAGCTAGGGCTTCCCACTGTACTTTTGGAGTTCACTTGTTCTGTTCATCTGGCTGGCAAGCAAACCGCATCTATCTACTTATATCTCAGAGGACCCAGAAGTGGGGTTCCAGCAAACATCATCACTTTCCAGAATCAGTGAACTTGCATCTATATAATAAAATAAGTCAAAATAGAGTTAAAACGAAGTAAAATATTCTTATTCCCACTCACTTAGATTCCGGCATTTATATTTACAGGCCTTGCCTCTATCTATAGATGTTTAACTCTGAAATCCCTTCTAGGAGCCTGAGGATTCTCCATAAACTTGTCAGTCTCAGAGAATACACCAATGAAACCCACATTTCCCTGTACGCCAATAAAACACACATTCCCCCCATACTCTCACATAACTTTGCTCATGTCAGATGTGTGATGACAACAAAGTGACATATAAATCTGCACAATTGTGGCACCATCTACTTAGGTCAGCGTCATATTCCAGGAGCTAAGAACTTGATCCCCAAGACAGCTTCCACTTCAAATACTAATTATTCAATCCAGGCTGTCATTTCTGAGGGACTGACTATAAAGTCAAGGTCTCCATAATATCATGCTTGGACTGAGTCAATTGTCTGAAAAGTTACAGTGTTCAAGAAAACACTGATTAATGCGTATTGTTTATTATTAAGGACCCAGCTCAAGAACAAGCAATGTGCAGAGATACATATGACAGGATAAGATGCGTTCCTATGCTCTCTTCGGATATACCATCTTCCAGGCACTGACTGGGTTCAAGAACCTAGAACTTATCAAATCTCATTTGTTTACTGAGTTTTATAGCTTGAAGTTCTCTATCCTTTTTCATCTGTAAGTGGGGGCGGGGGGGGGAGGAGTCTCCACCCAAGTCTAAGGATCACTGTGTCATTCTGGTGACTAGCCCTGTCCTGAAGTCACCTAAAAAGTCTCACCCTGAGTAACCTCACTAGTGTAAGCCCAGCTGCTGAGAGCAGATGGTTAGGAATAACAGAAGCCATACCTACTATGCAGGCATTTTCAAAGGTTTTAGGAATTCTGTGTCAAGACATACAAAGGCCAAATACACTTCTTTTTATATTTCAGTATTTTTAAGCAAGGAGGACAGTGTGATAATCTGTTCTCATTCTGACAATTAAACTTCCAGGTACTAAGAAAGCGATTATAGCTACTTGTCAAAGTTAATGCAAAGGGAAGCAGATTTCACTTCCTGACGGACTTTCTCCTTTTCCTCAGTGTCTTAGTCCATTTTGTGTTACTACACTAGGGTACCTGAGACTGATTAATTTATAAGGAACAGAAATGTTTCTCACAGTTCTGGGCCTGCATCTGGCGAACACTTTTTTTTTTTTTTTTTTTTTTTTTTTTTTTTTTTGGCATTACTCCATACTAGAAGGGCAAAGAGAGGGCAGGGGAAAAGGAGGAAGGAGGCATTTTTACAAGAAGCTCACTCCGGATAAGGAATCCAGGCCTCACAAAGCAGGACTACTTTCCGGTCACCTGACATTACTCTGCTGGCCCTCTGCCCTCAGAAATTCTTACACTGAGAATTAAGTTTCTCTAATGTTGGCTTTGGGGGGGGGGGGTCACACATTAAAACCATAACACCCAGTTTGACTTACAGTTGTGGGGTGATGAAAGGTTGCACAGGGGAGGGAACTGAGCAGAGTTTTTGTGACTTTGTAGGCATGTTCGTAGGATCACCCCTTTAATGTAGCAGTTCTTTCTGTCTTCAATTTGCTCTGAACTTGTAAACTGGGTAGCACATACTTTGGTGGGATACGTGTCGGCCTGGTGAATTCTAAGAGCAAGGGAATAAAACAAGAGTAGGGTAAAGGGGGAAAGAAACAGAACAGTAATACAGAAATTGAGTCATTTCGCGTTGGAAGAGTGAGTCAGAGAGAGGGATAGGCAAAGGCAGGCCCGGCATGAACCTCATCATTCTAGGCCTTACCTCCTCTGTTCAGGGAGCCCCACTGGCCTTAAGGAAAGCCACTTTGATCCCACAGAAAGGAAGTGCTTTATTCCCTGATAAATAACACAAGCATGGCCTGTGATGGTCCCCTGAGGTGATACAGGTTGAGACTTAGTTTAACGTTGTGATTAATGACTCTAGATTAACAAGAAGTTATAGGCCAGATTTTGTCAGCACTAAGGTTAATATCAATGATAGATTTACGCTCCTTCAAAAGTTCCTAGGTAGTTAGAAATTAAATTTAGGGCTGGATAATGTTAACAAGTAGCATTAGTAAAAGTGGATATCCACATGGGACATCAATGTGCAAAAGTATAGCAATTGTTGACCCTATTTTACACACACACACACACACACACACACACACACACACACACACACACACAAAATAGATTAAAATATGTATGTAAGATTTGAAACTATGAAACCACTACAGGAAAAGAGGAGGACCCTCCTTCCCCATACCAGCCTTAGCAATAATTTCTTCATACTACAGAAATAGCAGAGGGAATAAAAGCAAAAATAGACAATTGGGATGTATCAAACGGAAAAACATCTTCATTGCAAAGGATGCAATCAATAGTACAAAGGAAGACAATGAATAGAAAAGAATCTCAAACTGTAAGCAAGATAAGGTAACTGCTGTGAGGATTAATCATTATTAACTTGACTGGATTCAGGATTATCTAAAAGACACACCTCTAGGTGTGTTCATAAGGGTGTTTCCAGAGACGTTGAACTCAGAGGAAAGATTTACCCTGAATGTAGGTAGCACCATTTCCAGGTGTGGGGGCATAGACTGAACCCAAGGGGAAGAAAGAGAATGCTGACTGAGCATCACAGTTCAACTCCCTTTCCTGATGTGAGCTGGCAGACGCCAACACTCCTGCTGTTACAAAGCAGTCTACTGCCATGGCTTCACAGCTATGATGGTCTGCATCCCCTTAAACCATGAGCCAATGCAACCATCTTATTCTTGTTTTGGTTCTCATTACCTTTCCAGTCACAATGATACTAAAAACAAGGAGTACTATCCAAAACAACCTAAAAATTTTCTCAATTTCACAGTGTTTTGAAACAGACAGAAACCAATTTAAAAATGGCAAAGGGACTGAGCAGACATTCTTCCAATGAGGATATAGAAATGGTCATCAGGTCTATGAAGAGACCCTCACAACCACTACTCTCCAGGGAAACGCAGGTCAAACCCCAATGAGGTATTTCTTTATGTCTGTTGGGATGGTTTTAAAAGAAAACAAAGTAAAAAAGGCAAAACAAAAGAGAGTCATGGTTGGTGAAGATGTGGAGAAATGTGTTGGTGGTTTTAATATATATCTGTTACTATGGAAAACGTATAGAATAATTCAGTGGTTATTTTATCCCACAACACTACTCCTAGGCATTTCCCCCAAAGAATTCAAACCGATATCTCAAAAGTCATATCAGCATTCATATTGATCATCAGGGCATTCTTCCCAGAGCCCATGGTAATGGAGAAACCAACTGCATCCCCACCCAAAGGTGAAGGAATAAATAAGATGTGGTATATCACATAATATAATATTATTCTGCTTTGTGTAAGAGGAACACTTCCCACATGAGTCAATACTGATGAAACTTGGACATTATGCTAAATTTAAAAAAGTTGGTTACCAGCCACTTGTGTGAATCACCTGGAGCACTCAAATGCACACAGAAACTGAGAGTGGAATGGTGGTTGCTGGTGCTGAGGGAGAGAATTTTCTATACAATAGGTATCATATTCAGTTACAAATGTTGAGTCCTAGGGGCGGAGCTTAGTATTAACAATAGTGTATAATGCACTTGAATATTCACTACAGAGCAGAGCTCAGGTGTCCTTACCAATTTTCTTTTTCTTTCTTTCTTTTTTAAGATTTGTTTATTTATTATGTATATAGTGTTCTGCCTGCATATATGCCTGCAAGCCAGAAGAGGGCACCAGATCTTATTACAGATGGTTGTGAGACACCATGTTCCATGTTGTTGTTGGGAATTGAACTCAGGACCTCTGGAAGAGCATCCAGTGCTCTTAACCTCTGAGCCATCTCTCCAGCCCCCAATTTTCTTTCCTTAATGAAGATAGGATAGACATTCTGTCCTTAAGGAATTTGAAACTAATTTCCTCTGTAAGACTAATCATCTTTCTCAGATCTGCAAATGCTAATCAGTTTGTATTAATGTCTGCAATAACAAACACCATAACCAGCACCAATCAGACCTTTTCTGTGTGTGTCAAGTGTAGTGCTAGGTACACAACTGGTACAGCTCATGCAAGCTCAAATTGACCCTGGTAGACATTGGTTAAATATTATGGGTTTTTCCAGTTGTACTAGCTGGGGCTCTCTGAGGTGCTGTCACATGAAGAATTGGCCATCTGGGGAGAAGAAGGAGGGTCTGAATTCTATATTGTTGGAGCCTGATATGTGCTCCTCTGGTCTCTCTTGTTAACTCTTTACCAGGAAAGATCTCGAGTCTTTGGTACATTTTCTAATGATTACTGCTAAAATGATCTGGGTTAGGAATGTGAAAGGATTTTGGCTCCTTGAGGGTTTGTATGGGAATAAAGAGCAAAGCTGGTTCTTTCTACTCCAGCTTAAACAAAACCGCATGATGAGCTCAGCCTGCACCCTCCCCCATCATTCCTACCTCGATTCTTAAGAAAGACCAGCAATTCTTGGAACACCTATTACAACAGAATTCCTTGCCTAACACCCGTCTCCCCTCCCCCAAGTCTTTATATTCCTTGCTATGTACTGCTTTCTGCCTCCAACTCTTCCTCCAATGTCTTTCCCCAAACATATTTCCACTAAGCCTGCTCTGTCAAAAATTTTGAAAGTGCGTACATTTCCAGAAATGTAATTGAGATGATTAGGACGTGGTTGAGCTTTGCCCATCAGTGTTCTGTTTTGCAAGGGCCACTTGATGTCAAGTAAGTCGTTCACTTTTCTCTCTTTCCCAAGTCTTTTTATCTTAGAACCAGGAAGTCACATTTTGCCAGCAGACTGTGAACTGTAACCACAGAAAGTTGGAGGCTGGTTCAAAGCCCAAGATTCATGAGGCTTGAATATGTTTCAGCTTTGGCAGAAAGCATTTGTTCTCTCTCATTTGGGAGAAAGGCATCAGCAGGGAGTGGGGTGGATAGGGGTGGGACAGGACCAGCTGTGCTATTGGTGACACAGCCAGTGGGCTGTCTTCTGAGTCCTGTGAGGTATGTGTTAGGGAAAGCAGTCTTGTTCTGGAAGATTCTGAGCAGGGCTGGAAGAAGACTAGGTTTCATTTTCCACTCAGGCACTGTTGTGGAAAGAATGAGTCTCTCAGCTCCTTGTCCCTGTGCCCAGAATAAAGGGGTCACTATTAATCCTTTCATTCTGTTTGGATAAGAAGAACTAACACATTCAGTGCTCAAAATACAGTGAGTTTGTGATGCTCTCTCCAGGGTCCCCTTGTTTTTCCAACAAACTCTCTTGCCCCTCAGCTTTTATCTTTACATAATACAGAAAAGCTCACAAGTTCTGAACATATCCATTGCCTATTGTCTTTCTCAATACATGCATATGATGTATCTTTCCACAAACTTTACCATTCCATCACAGTTCTTCTTCAATATACCTGAATACTTCAAAATTCCCTGAATGACAACATCCATTAAAATGACACTCAGCACACATACATATATAATACATATATGTATATGTATGTAACCATATGTTTATTATTTTCTTCAATACTGTGGTAAAGAGTTCATCACTTTTGTTTTACTTCTCTGCTTTGTTTGTTTTCATGTGTGAGATATGAAGACATGGGCATATGCATTTTGGCATGCACGTGGGAGCATGTTTCTGTTTAGATACACATATGTGTGCATGTATGTGTTTCTGTGTGAGCCCTAAGATGACACTGAGTATTGTCCTTAATCACTCTCCACTTTAATTATTAAGACAGGGATTCTCAATAAGCTTTCAACTATCAATTCCTGTTAGTTTAGCTAGTCACCTTGTCCCAGTGGTCTTCTGTCTTTGCCTTCCAAGTGCTGGGATTAAAGGAGTTTCTGTACTGCCTGCCTTTTACATAGGTTCTGGGGTCTGAACTCCAATCCTTACACTTTCATAGCAGGCTCTTTATCCAATGAGCCATCTCCCTAGCCCCATCCACCCTAGGCTTTATATTATACATCAGTCTGATAGCACATTCCAAACTGATCACAGACTTCCATGAATCTGATGATCCTCCTCATCAACCTTGTTCAATAGCTCTTGCCCATGCTAAAAATTCTTTATATCTGTATTTTCCATTATGGCAACCACTAGTCGCACTTAACTGCTACTGAACACTTGATATGTGCCCATTGTACCCAGGGAATGTTTTTGTTTTTTAATTTTATTTAATGTTAATTGTCAACTCTCAAAGCTTAATAAGGCTTGAGACTCCTGTACTGAAGAGCACAACTTGAGACTGTGTCCTCTTTGAGGCATTACCGTTTATGCTTGGCAGTGCCTGGCATGTATTAGGAAACTCAGTTAATATTTACTTCATTCAACTACTGTATATATAGCTGATAGTAACACCACCAGAAACAATAGTAACTTCAGCCATCAGCCATTTCATGTTTATATATCAAACAGAAAGCAAAATGAAATAAAGTGACAACATAATGTGAGCTATGTGATGATGAGTGTGGGGACCAGGATGTGAGATGCAACCTGTTTGGGATAAATCCACTCTCCCTACTGTTTTAACTGCAGAACATCAGTATATGTGAGTGAATTTTTGTGTAAGTAGTTTCACATGCAGGATACAATGGGGGCAGTATTTTATTGTCAGCTAATTGTCTCCATACAATTAGACATGCAAAGGCTTGCTCATATAAAAGCCAACAGAAAGGAAATAGGATGGGGTAGGGAGAGTTGGCACACTGCTTACAGATCATTAGTATTGTGCACATATTTAAAAGCTATATTGGCTAAATGGATCTCTTTTAAAAGAGAAAGAGTGTACCATAAAAGAAAGATTACAATACCCGACAAATTGGGCAGCTGCTATGCTACATGAGATTGTTAACTTTCAGATGTTGATGATCTCACAGTTCAGATCCACATGGTGGAGGAGATGCTGCCATCTCCTGGTACTTATCTGTAGTGAACCAGCATTCCAGAAGCTGTGGGCCATCAGTTGCTTATTCTTCTGGTTTATCATTATTTAAAGTTGTATATTAAAAGCAATTCTAAAATTATTCAACTTTTGAGATGAAAAAGTTACCATGTTTTAAAGTTTCCATCTTTGTACTAATAAATACAGTCATCTGGACGTTTTTCAGCTCCTCCTCCTCATTTAGCTAGATACATGCTGAAAAAATTTAACAGCATTTTGAGTGGCTGATTCATGACAAGTGTCCCCTAACAAAGGACTGTCATTCTGTGTCAGTGATTGGACTGTGCATCTTCATGGATCCTGATAAGGCTTTGTACTTTTGTTGGGTTGCTGGATCAAACCTAAAGTCAAAGGGTCAGGCCAAATTTGGAGATGTTGTAATTTAATAGAGTCAGATAATTTCTAATGAAAACTCTAAGTAGATGTCTATCAGAATTCAGGAGCTGTGTTGACACCTTGATCGATCAGAAATAGCCAAGAGAGATGAGAGATTTTTGTCTTGAATTAGTAGGTTTGTATATGGGAGATTCTAGGTTTATCTCATGATTTTTAAGATATGAGTCACATGGGATACCTTTCTATCTTTGCATAATCAAGCTGCTTGGAGAAAAGTGGTATCAGTGGAGAAGTGGATGGGGAGAAGAAAGAAACATTTGTTGCTAGATCACATAGAAATCTCAATGGGCTGTGATAGGAAACCCATGCCCAAATCATCACCCATGTCCATTCCATCTCCTAATGCTCCTTGCATTAGCTCTCCCTTTTCTCTGCTATGACAAAATAACTGATGAAAGCAACTAAAAGAAGAAAGGCTTGATTTTGGTTAACAGTTTGAGGAAATAGTGCATCATGTCAGGGAGTGCATTTTGGCAGGAAAGCCAGGTGGCTGCTTATACATTTCTTCAGTCACAAACCAAAGAGTTGAATGCAGCAGCTTAATTTCCTTTCTCTTTTTATTCAGTTCAGAATACCATGGAATGGTGCTGCCCTAGTTTAGGGATGGTCCTCTAGCGTCTAGACGACTTTATCTAGGAATTCCTTCACAAACAAGCCCAGAGGCTTACTTCAGAGGTGACTCTAGATACTGTCAAGCTGTCAGTCAATATTGACCATCACATTCCCCTACCTGTAGGATCCAACTGTTTGACTGGGTCCTTAATGAACCTTTCATCCTCTACTCAGCCATTGATATAAGATGCTGCTTGTATATAAACTTCTAGAGTTGAATTATATTGGTCTGTGCTCATTCATTCATGGATTCAACTATTAGTTTAACAAATACTGTTGAATACACCCTGATCACCTGATATATTACTAAGGACACAAAACAGCATGAGAAGTGACCCTTGACGTTAAGGATCCAATTGTTTTCTCTTGTGTGTACTGAAACATTTACCATGTACCAGAAGCTATGCCAAAGGCTTTACATCCACTTAGTTACTCATTTGGTTAGTAATATTTAACCAAGTTTGCTTTGTGTCAGACATTGTGCTAATTGTGAAGATGAAACAGTGCTGAGGTGAGATAACATCCCACATTTTATTGATGCTGCTGAGTATTTGGACCACAGGGCTTGGATTTCTTTTCTTTATTGTTTTGTTTTGTCAGTATTTGTCTGTTTCTTTTCATTTTTTTTCCTTTTCTTTCTTTCTTTCTTTCTTTCTTTTTTTTTGAGACAGGGTTTCTCTGTGTAATATCCCTGGCTGTCCCGGAACTCACTCTGTAGACCAGACTGGCTTTGAACACACAGAGATTTCCCTTCCATTGCCTCCCAAGTACTGTGATTAAAGGTTTGCACCACCAGGCTTAGTTCGGTTTTCTGTACTGAGAAACCAAGCAGCACCTAAACGAAGAGACTAAGCATGCTGTTCTTCTGATGGTGGCTGTGTGTTAGCAGTGACAAATTTCTTACCCAAATATCTTAAAAACATGGTTTCATGTATTGTTTACTTTTTCTGGGGGCTTTCTTCAGGCTTCCTTGGTATGTTGGAGCCTTCAATAGTCCTTTAATGTTTTCTTTTCATCTAATCCAAATCACTTTCTGTTGTATACCTGGGTCCCTGATAATGCCCTCCATAGCATGACAAGGACAGATGTGTGGCACAACTAACACATGACCATTACTGCAAGTGCTGAGACAGTAGAGTGTATATATCAAAGATGAGTAGGCATTATACAAGTTAAGAAATCTGAGGCAAGGGGAGGTGGAAAAGAACTGTGGGTAGGAAGAGCAATGCTTTTGGAAGCCCTAAAAAAAATTCTGGAGTAAGAAGTCTCGGATCTATTTTTACACTTGAGTAAGCTAAGGTTAACTGGTAGTTAATCTAGGACTGAACTCACCTCCTTGAGTTCAGTTCCTGTGGTTGGCTTCCACATAGGCCTAGAAATACATTTACACCAGTGTTTCAATGTTTGAAAAATGCTGTATGTACCCAACACATACAAGTAAAGCATACATTCTTTATTATAAAGCAAATGCCCACATAACTGGTTCTGGGATTAAGGACGCTAGCTAACACTCTGGATACCCACTGCAGGTCCATTGTGGTCTGCTTGTCCTAAACATCTTGTGTTCTCTGGGGGTTGGTCATAAGACTTCCAGAAGTATGCTTTTGTTGCACTTAATCTGAACTTGCAGCACAAGGAATAGTAGTAGAGTTTCCTTGTGTCTGGCTTCTGTATGTCAACAGAATCCTAAATTTGTAGGGTTCCCATGATTCATGTGTAGCTTACTCACTCACCTTTCCAGACAGGATTAGCAATACAGATGCATCATTTGGAGTTGATACGATTTGACTGCTCTCAGTTTCTAGTGGTCACAAACTTCCTCATCTAAGCTCTTTATTCTACATGTGAAGAGATTTGTTGGACAGCATGGCTTTTCTCCGTATCAGCTTCTGAAGATTTGCAGTCACCATGGAAACAAATGTCTCAGCAAGTCTGTAAGGGAGTCTCTAAGTTAGATGGACAGAGGTTGGAAGATGCACCCTAAATGTAGGTCTCATCCATTTTATGGGCTGGAACCCTGAACTCAGTAAAAAGGAGAAAGTGAAAGCATTCACATATCTTTGAGCACTAGCATTCATCGCTTTCTGACTGTAGATGCAATGTGACCAGCTGACTCATGCTTGTGTTGCTGTGCCCTGGTCCCTTCCCTGGTGGACTTTACCCTTAAACTGTGAGCCAGAGTAAACTCTTCCTCGCATTGCTTCTTCAGTTATTGTGGTATAACAACAGCAAATGTTAGTAACATAGGCAGACCCCGAAGAGTGGAATTGCCAGGTCACAGAACAACCCTAAAAGATAATGCTAAACATTTCAAGAGTTCATATTGCAACTTAAGTTTACACCTGTAGTTTACAAAAGCTCCGTTTTCTGTGTCCTTTATAATATAATTTTGTATGTTATATCTGCTCAACCTTGGCTAGTCTGATGGGTTGAGCACTATCCCATTGTGATTTTAATTTGAGTTTCCTTCATGACTAGTGATGTTAAGCAACTTTCTGTATATTTATTGGCCATTTTCCCAGTACTATTTATCAGATGGCCGCTTCTTGGCATATGGTTTAAGGTTAAGCGCCTTAAGGATGAATGCATCTAGTTTCCAAAGACAGTGCACTGTTTTTTCAGCTCTCCAAGTTCATGGTTCTCATTACTCCTTTTAACAAAGACACCCTCTAGATTTGTGGAGCTCTGGTTTTTCTCACTAAGTGGCTCTCTTGGGGGCAAACTTTCTATATGTGGATTTGGTTCAATAAATGTACAAAATCAAGGACAGACCAAAAAGAAAGACACTGAAGGCTATTGGCTGGGTCACCAAATGGTCTTTTGGATGTTGGTGGGTGAACACTAGCCTAGGAAAGTATGTGTATTTTCCCACCATTTATTGAGTAAAAGTCTCAGTGGACATGTTACTGTGAATTTACAATGTTCTTTGAGGAGTTTGGGTTAGTTCTGTAATAAAAATCCTGGCATATGGAGACTTGTGTCTGGTTCCCACACATTTAAGGCTAAAGAGAGCACAGCTACGTTTTCTTAAGGTCAGCTTACTGATGTCTCCAAGGATAAAAGCCACCTTCTGATTGAAGGCTTGCTTTCATCATATTTTTGGCAAAGGAGTCCCAAGTTCCATTCCCCTGGGATGATCAACTAGAGTTCTCTTTTGTCTGTTATTCTGAAGAACTCACTTTGGCAGGGATGAGGGGTATTTCAGGCCTTTCTGTTTTAATTTCAAGATTTTACAATCAGACCCAAAATGACAATTTCAACCAATGAAAACCATCCACTAGGGATGCAGACTAAGGTACAAATACATGCACAATGGCAGCCATAGGCAGAAATTGAAGCCTTGCTTTCAGCCTTTGTCAAAGGCTGTTTAGACTTGAAATTGCAAGCTAGGTTAAATCCACACTCCCTACTACTGTTATCCTTGAATCAGAACATGCTGAAAAGATACTGGCCTATGAATCTAATAGCATGGTACCTATAGTCCTCTAAAGATAAGCTATTAAGTTGTCACAAATCTTTGAACAACTCTCTTTATATTAGCTATAATTCTAATTGTAAGCAATAGCCACTAATTATAATTGTCCCATGGAATGGGATAATTTTCTGGAGAATGTTAAAGGTTCCTGACTCAGTGGGAATAGGGTCAAGTAGGCTTAGAAAATGAGCTGGAAACTGGTGAGGCATAGAACATTGGGCCTCAAGGAGTTTGGGAACTGTGTACATGGAAGGAAGACCAGGCTGCTGATGGATCCTTTAACCTTTTTTTGTGAGCAGTGCATCTTGAGCAAAGAACTATAAACATTGTCTTTGTTGTATGTAGCTGATTTGTTTCATTATAGAACCTTCATAAATAAACTCACCTAAGTTGTGTTTTGAGTGAGTGAGATAGTGTGTGTATGTGCTCCTGTGGCTGCATTGTGTGTATGTGGAAGTGGAGGTCAGAGATCAACCTTATGTTTCATCCCTCAGGGGACTTTTCCTTGAGACAGAATTCTTACTGACCAGGAACTTAGGTAAGGACATCTGACCAATCAGCTCTAGGGAGAGGACGGGTGCTGAGGATCCAAACCCAGGTCCTCATACTTGATTGGCAAGAACTTCATCAATTTATTCTTTTAGCTGTAGAACTAAAGCTGTGTTGACTCCTAACCTTGTTTTGACATTGCTTGTCATCTCCTTCATGGATTCAGTGATTCACCCTTGACTCTTCAGTAATGGTGTGCTGGAGCTTTCTCTCAACTGCAACTTGAAAACACTAACCGTGCCCCTAATGATGACCAATGTGATCTTTATGTTGTACTTTAAGGAGGATGCAGGAGAAAATACCTTAAGGCTTTACATTATGCTAGAAGATACTGCTGACATAGAAGAGATCTTTCTATTGGCTGTCTGATGTTCTGTCTCCATCACAATTACCCATTTACTGGGCAGCCACACAGATCCTGGAGAATAGATTGGCATTGTGTTGGGTATTGTGTATTCTGAAAAGATTGAAGCTGAGTTGTGTGATAAATTAAATGATTGGTTTTATAATTGGTATCTCACAGTCTTAAGGAATTTTGGGAAATATGTAAGGAGTGCTTAATTGGTTACATCAAAGCATTAAGTTTTTTTCTCAGCGATGCTGATATTATTGGTTATATATTCAAAGCTGCTGCATTAAACCACCTTTGATAATAGTTCTTTTAATTCATGTATTACTTTATTTGGAGAAGATAATAGTATTTACTGGGTTCATCTGAGGTTTCAAATTTGAATTGTGTCTTAAGGTGTCACATGGTAGAAGCTGGGTCTCCGGAATTTTTAAAAGTGGGGACCAGTGAGAGGCATCTAGGACACTGGTGATGCCACCTTTATTAAGGGATAATGCCAGTCTCAGAGTTGAGTTAGACCTCATGAATTTAAGTTGTTATAAAATGCAGCCAATTCAGGAGTTTGCCTCCTTCTACACTCAACTAGTTTCCTTCCCATTTCACCACCATGCCATAATAGCCAGGAAACAATCCTAGGATGCTGGGGCCATGCTCTGGAACCTCCAAAACTGTGAGCTAAATAAATCTCCTTCATTCACAAAGCACCCAGCTTCAGTTATTATTTGATGGTCACATAAAGTAGAGGAATACAAGTTCCTATTAAATTATTGTCAGCGATAACACTTTCCACTTAACAGTTACATTTTGTCACTATAGTCACCAAAGTCAACTCACACAGGTCAGTTGATTATTCATTGATTACTTTTATCAGTTACATTGCTACACTTTTCCTTATAAATTTTAACATGAGTTTTGTTATCATTAGCGAATCAAAAGCTGAAATTAGGTCAGGTGGAAACCCACCATTGTTTATTTTTTTAAAACATTTTCCAAAATTTTGCTCTTATTTTTATTATTTCCTCCCTTCTTCTGACTTGAGTTTACTCTATGATTCTTGTACTAGCTTCTGGGGCTGACCTTAGCCCATTGGCTTTCACTTTCACATTTTCTTTTGCTTGATAAAGTGTTGCATTCCTCACCAAGAGGAGCATTCATTATACAAATGGTGTTTCCTGGCCAGTTATTTCCAAATAGTTCCATCATCTTCTTCTTTTACAAATGACTGATAGTGGGATGGCTTAAAGTTTCTCAGGGGATACAACTGTGGGAGAGGACATCTTCTACTGAGTTCTAATTCTACATACTTTTGCCAGAGAACATAGTTTAATGATCTTAATTCTTTGATATTTATTGAGATTGGTTTTCAACCTCTTGGATGATGGCATTTTCATTTCAAATATTATACACACATTTGAAGAGGTTAAAACTGCTGAAGTATTGAGAATTTATTCTAATGTATTAGATGTAACTGGGTAATTTTGTTCACAGCATTTTATTAATTTTTGGAGCCTTGTAGGCCAATTTCTGAGGCAATCATGTTAAATATTCCATGACTGTCAACTGATTATTTCTCCTTTTAATTCTTTTTATTTATTTTTATTTTTATTATTTAATATCAATTCCAGGATTCTGTTGGGTGCATGCCATTTCAGAAAAGTTACACCTTCCCTTATTATTTATTTTATTTGTATTTTATGTGCCTGTGGAAGCTAAAACTGGGCATAAGAAGCCCTGAAACTGAAGTTACTAGTTGTAAGCCCTATTACATGGGTGCTAGAATTCAAAATCCGATCCTCTGTAAGAACGTGTTTCTCCAGCCTCATTAACTTCCCTTTTATTGTTAATTATCAGACTGTTTTGTGTTATTATGCCTTACTTGGATCCCTTGTTGGCTAAAGGTTTTGTCTTTAAAACCCAAATCTTAAACCTGTTTCTTTCAATTGACAAATGTTATAGTGGGTATTTTGTGGCCATAAATATATTTTGGATTTGTTTCTCTTATTTTTGTTTGAGTTTCTCTTTACTATGATTTTTTAATTTTAAAACTGACTTTTCTTTCCTGGCTTCTTTAGAGTGGTTGAGAATATATCAGTAGGATTCACACTCTGTTATACATGCTGCTGGCAAAGAGTCCCTTACCTTCAGTGTGTACCTATCCAAATATTAGTGGTGGGGAGATACAGCATGGAGTCAATGGAACCTGTATTTTTTCTGCACAATTCTCTTAACTGTTGCAAAGGAAAGTTGTAAGTACATGTTCATTCACTCATTTGTTGTTGTTGCTCACTTCTCTAATAGTAACTAAGAGCTTGCTAAGTCCTAGGCAGTAAATGATCAACATTGACTATGATGTTCTAGCATCTTCCATCATAGAGTTGATGATATATGAGGAAAAATGGGATCTGCATGTATGTGTATAATTACATCATTTGTTATGAGATGCATAGGGAATTCTTTGGATACAACAAGAGAGTGAACAAAGAAGTCGGGCTGACTTCAACCTGGCAGCCAGACTTACTGAGAATGGTATATTTTAGTTAACACCTATATGTAGTAGGCAATGAGATAGAGTCTGATAAGAGTCCCTGATACACAGTACTTCTTTATTCCTTATCAATGAAAAACTCTGTATGTTAGCTGGATGTGAAGACCATTCAGAATAAACACAGGCATCTGCCAGCCTTGTTTGCAGCTGGGTGAAGATATAACTAGACTCTTATTTAAAGGAAGTAAATAGGAGTTGTGTGTATCACCAGGGGAGGCACCTGTAGAGGAAGGCTGTGAAGTCTTCCTTTCCTCCTATTTTCTTAGAATGAAGTCATGACAGTTCCTATCAACAACTCTCTTGGGTCAAGGTCTGAACCTGAGAGTAGCAGCTTCAAATGGCAAACAATACAACTATAAGAATAGGAGATGCTGGGAAGCAAAATCTCATGGCAGTCATGGATGATAGTCCCAGACTTTTGCATGAGAAATATGTGTGTATGCATATATACAAACATACATACATGTATACATACATATATGCACATATATACATACATACACATGTGTGTATGCATTTGTAGTGGTTTGAAAGCAAATGGTCCTCAAAGTGAGTGGCACTATTAGGAAGTATGGCTTTGTTGGAGTAGGTGTGGCCTTGTAGAAGGAAGTGTGTTACTGTGGGGGTGGGCTTTGTGTTCTCTTTTGCCCTAGCTACACTCAGTGTGGTAAACACTTCATTTCCTGTTGCTTGTGGCTCTAGATGCAGAACTCTCAGCACCATAGCTGCCTGCATGCCACCATGTGATGGGAGATGGTATGCTGTAAATATGTTTCTCTTATTGGTTAATGAATAAAGCACTGTTGGCCAATAGGAAAGAATGATAGGCTGGACTAGGAGACATGGAGGATTCTGAGAGATGTAGTAGAAAATTTAAGATGTAGGAACTTGAGAGAAGAGGTCCAGATGCTCTCTCCTGTAAGATAAGACCATGTGGAAACACTTAGATTGATAGAAATGGGTTAATATTTAAGACAGAGATAACCAATAAGAAATGGTAGTAACAGGCCAACAGCTTTATATTTAATAAGTTATCTTTGTGTGTTATTTTGAGCTGATGCTGCCAGGCTCTGGGGAAAATGCTCAACCATGTCCCACCATGATGGTAGTGGACTAAATCTCTGAAACTGTAAGCTACCCCAATTGTTTTCCTTTATAAGAGTTGCTGTGGTCATAGTGTCTCTTCACATCAAATAGAAACCCTAGTTAAGACAACAGTCCTATGTTTTCAGCCTCTGCCACTTCAGTCTTTTGTAAAGTTACAGAAAAAGTCTTAGAACAATCTAGGGCCAGGAAACATAATTTTTGGGGGTGGCAGTGATAAATACATATAACACACACACACTCAGCAAATATGCATATGTGCACATGTGTCTACATTACCTGGAGAGTTTTTTTTAAACACAGCTTTCTGGGGTATCAGCCTCATAAATTCTGACCTCTAACACCAGAAGCAGAGCCTAAGATTTTATTTTTCTCTTTTCAGATGATGCAAAAGTTTCTTGGTTCACAATGTGACTATTCTAGGGAAGTGCTATTTCTGAGGCAGAAAAATGCTTGGTACATGAAAAGAACAGGAGACAGACTAGATTTGGAGAAATGAAATGGTCTGAGGTAAGGCAGGGTGTTGGATTATGAATGGGTTATTGGGCAGGAAAAGGAATTGTCTTCTAAGTGGTATGGTGGAACATTGAGCAGGGAATGACAAGGTAATGTTTAAGTTCATAATGCCATTTTCTATATCATAAAGGTCAGACTGCAAAGGACTCTGTTTTTAGTCAGCTTGAGAAAGCCTGGTGGCTTGGTTTGCAGTGGTCACAGTAGAAATGGATTCAAGATATATTTTAGAAGTCAGAATAACAGGGACTTTGCTGATGGATTCAATCTGTGGGATATAGAGTAAGGAGGAATCAGGGATGATTCCCAGGTTTCTGTCTTGAATGAATGGGTGGGACCATCCCAAAATAGACTGAGTAGACTCCCCGAGTATTAGACCACAGCTAGAATTAGGGATGGTAGTCCACCACTCCCATTTGTGGCAAATGGCACTTTGTGAGGATGCCAATGGGTTGGATTGCCTCCCCACCCCCACCTAAGCTATCCATTGCCCTTTCCCAGCCAGCTTCTGGAACAGGTCAGCCCACTTGCCTTCTCTTACTGGAGCCTCAGATGTGGTTTAGAAGGATTTTGCCTGTTTTTGAGTGATGATCTCTGGGCAGGGGGATGGGATAGGGTAGGGTTCTGTTTCTCTCTCTCTCCCTTCTCTCCCTTTATACCAGAGTAAACCATGACTCTTCAATCAGAGAATACACAAAAAAATGGCCTGCTTTCTGCATGTTTCCATTCTATTTAGCTTCATTATGGAATGACACTCACAAGAAGAGTGTTTTGTCTTTTAGTTTATGCTCTTGTAATTTTTAATTGCTCCTAGAATGACATTTTTAATTCATTGAGAAACAAAGGTCTGTATTATCCCCATATCTTCCAGCCAGTCCCCTATTGTTTTCCTTTCCACGTTATCTATAGTGAGTTTCTCCCCATTTGTGCCCTCAGCTTGCTTGCTCTTTTCTTGGGACCTCTGCATTAACTAGTCACTACTTGTAGAAATCTTTTCAGTTGGGTAACCTTGCCAAGCTCTACTTACTCATGAGTCTGGCTAAATGAATGGCAATTCCTCAAGGAATTCTTGTGTATGTCCCTACTACTGTTCTTGTGTCTCCAGACATGAACATACCTTCTTCCCATTAATATTATAAATGTGGATTTAATGAACATACTGACCTTATTTTCCTCATTTAATTGTCTATGGCTACTTATTTCTCACTTTTCTTCTTTAATGGGTTATAAATGCTATGAGGGCAGGGAATATACCTACATAACTCATGTTTGTACACTAATACATGTAGGTGTCTTCCCTATAGTCAAGCTTATGGCTCAAGCTCACTAAATTGTCCTTGAATTTGTGGGGATGGAGTGTATCCCCGTGCTAATGAACATTCATGACATTAGTTCACATGGGTAAGGCTTGTGGGGAATGACAAGGCCTTCTCTTGGCCCAAGTATAGATATTGACAAATGGTTTACTTTTAGTTAAAAACACCTTGTGTAAGAAGTACCAACTTTAGGTTTCCAGTCCTAGATGGGATGACTTAGGGTCATGTCTCCTTCTGAGACTCCCCCCTTCAGAGTGCCCCCAACTGAGATTAGCTAACCCACCTCCTCTTTACTCCTCTTTAATGTTTTATATAATAAACAAGCTGAGTATCTGAGCTGTGGGAACATCTCCATACAAGTGTACAATCTACCTGATCCCAGTTTTACATTTCTTATGTCTTTCTTTGTTCCTTTTTCTCCCACAAGATTTATTTATTTATTATGTATGCAGTGTTTTGCCTGCATATATGCATCATTTACAGATGATTATGAGCCGCCATGTGGTTGCTAGGATTTGAACTCAGGACCTCTGGAAGAGTAGCCAGTGCTCTTAACCTCTAAGTCATCTCTTAAGACCCATGTTTGTCTATTTTAATCTCCCTTTATTCCCAGTCAGGTTTCTAGGACTGAGATGAATGGGCCATCACATGAATTGATGGGTTGATTTCAGCATCTGGGGTGCACTTGGTTTTTCATTGTAATAGTGGTGGTGGTGCATGCCTTTAATCCCAGCACTCGGGAGGCAGAGACAGGCATATCTCTGTGAGTTTGAGGCCAGACTGGTCTATAGAGCAAGTGCCAGGATATGCTCCAAAGCTACACAGTGAAACCCTGTCTAAAAAAAAAAAAAAAAAAAAAAAAAAAAAAAAAAAAAGAGGCATCTTAGTCTTTTAATTGTTTCATGTAGTTTTTCTTATTGCAATGTATTTGGTGGTGGCATGATGTATCTGCAGGTTCTTCACCTATGTAGTCAAACCATTGTAGATCAAAACCACTTGGGGAAAATGTTATTTCTGTACCAAAGGTGAGTAGACTCTGTAGGTCATTGTTTTCTACACAATACAGTATGCCAACCATTAATACAGCATTAACACGTATTAGGTGTTGTGAATGATCTAGAGATAACTGGAAGCAAATAAAAACCTATGCCTAGGTTCTATGAAAGCACCACTCAGTTTTGGGTCAGGATTTCGGTATCCTTGGAGGTAGATACGTGATCCCAGATGGAAAGGAAGTCATACCAGAGGATGGCTATCCAGCTTCCCAAAGTTCCATAAAACTATTTCAGTATTTCACATTTAAGAAATTCAAACTTGGGTTTGATTTTTAAAATGTCCATTTGTAGGCAAATTACTTATATCTCCACTTAACCAGTTTTGGTAGATGTTCCTGATGCATGCAAAATATCTTGCTCTCATTGTTATCTTTTTTCCTCTTTCACCATGAGTACCTTTAGACTTCCCCTGCCTCTATAATCAAAACATTGCGAGTTTCCAATATTGTCCTCTACTTCAAAAGAACAAGGAGAGGAATTCTCTGTAAGATATCTACAGATTCTGCGGTTATTTTTCAGCTCTCTAGATTAAAGTTAACTGCCTCTATCTTCAGATTGTAAAATTCTCTAGCTGGGAGGTTTTTCTGCTCTGGGTCCTTTTATGACATTTTGTAAGCATTAACGACATGCCACAGCATTTTTAGAGTACTGTAACATAGAATTATATATTAGAGAAAAATTAAGGCCAACAAGCCTGTAATCAGGCCTTAGGAGAACTGCTGGTTATCTCAAAAGCATTTTGGATTTCCATAAAAATTGGCTTGGCATTTTTATATGGGTTTCTAAATACTTTTTATTTCTTTCCACTTAAAACGATCTCTCTACCTCATGCTCTCTTAGGTTCCATTTTCCAGCTCAAGTCAAAAATGGTAAAGCCAAACTGGATCTTCCTTCCCAAAACCAGCAGGTACGAAGTGAAAACACATCCCTTAAGTCATCAAATCTTCTGAAATGGTTGATATAATTAAAAGGTAAAAAAAAAAAAAAAAAAAAAATCAATGTATTTCTTCTATTCTTAACAAAGAAAGAGCTTGAAGGTATTTGCCTGCTAAAATGCTTTCTGTTGTTAAATTTACTTTTTTTGCTGTTCCCAGATAGCCAACAAGAAACAACATATGGAAGAGGAAATATTTACCTTGGCACAGTCTTTCACTGTGGGGAAAGCAGGACTGGAGGACAATGAAGTGGCTGCTCACCTTGTGTCCACATCCAGAAAGCAGAGAGAGAGCTGAATTCTGGGAGTGTACTGGCTCTTCCTTATTTTATTTTGTGTAGGACCCTAGGTTGTGGGATAGTGCCCCCCATATCCAGGGTGGGTCTTCCCCCTCAATTAAACTCCTCTAGAAATATTCTCACAGACACACCTAGAGAAGCCAAATTAATAATGAAGATTAAATGACACAAGTAAGTCATGTTGCTTGTCCGCAGAGGAAAGGGGATATTTGAGCACATAGTGAGAAAGCAGAGTCAAAACTAGGTAACTGACTTCTCTTTCAGTTAGAAAACCATGAGCCTGAGTTACAAAGCTACATCTGAATGCTTCATCAGCTATTCTTACTAAGATGTAAAGCACTTAGGTTAGGTATCAGTCTCCTGCAGCCCACACTTCAAGGATGCCTGATCCTACAGCTACAAGTACTTGAGATAACCAAACTACAAAGAGCATCATTTGATTTTGCCCCTCATTTTTTCTTTTTTTACATGTTTCTGCCCATGGGTACTTGACCTTGCTGGTTTTAGACCTGATACAAGAGAAGACATAATAATAAGCACATATTAGTGCAAGGCAAATACCTTAGAGCCAGGAACAAAAATGATGCAGAAAAAAAAAAAAAAAAAAAAAAAAAAAAAAAAAAACCAGTTCCTTACACTTTACTGCTAATGACCTAAACACCCACATTAGGCTCCTCCACTAAAAGTTTCCACCACTTTCCAGAGTGCTGAACTGAGGGCCTCAGGTTAACACTTGCATCTTTTGGGCATATTCTGTATCTAAACTATAATAAGTAGAGAAAAGGGAGCTACCCATTGCCAATATGATTTCAAAGAGCTGGGTTCCATGAAAAGGACCAAATGAAACAAAGTAAAGGAGACTTTGTCACAGACAAGTTGTTCATTATATTGTGGATCAGGAGGGACTGAAGTGATAGTCCCCAGAACCCACAAACTCCCATCCTAGCACATCCAGCAAATTTTTCTGGTCTCAATTCATACCCACATACATATGGCATATTCACAGAGATATACATATATACATAGATGAATATAAGTAAATAAAAGCTATTTATAACTTTGTTATAGAAAAACTAACACACACTAACGTGAGAACAGTAACATGAAATAGGTGTATTTATAGCCCCTTAACAGTGTCAAATTGTGGCTAATCACATGTCCTTTGGATCACTCCCAACTGATCAAACTAACTACAAGTTTCTAGACATTTAATTAAGTACTTAAAAAAGATAAATAGCAGTGCCCCCCCCCCATTACAAAAATCCAAGCTAAAAACAAGATTAGACTTCATGGTAATACTCCAGAAGGTAGGTCTGAGGAGAAGCTTAATATGAGAGAAGTACATTGTAATGAGACCTGAGTGAAAACAATCAACCAAGCAAAAAGTAATTAGACACTGAACTAGTATACGTGTGTGTGTGTGTGTGTGTGTGTGTGTGTGTGTGTGTGTGTGTGTGTGTTTGTACATCCATGCACTTAAATAAATTTACAAGTTTAGTAGAAGTCAGGTGTGTTTGGTGTCCATCTTTAATCCTAGCACTCAGGAGGCTGAGGTGAGAAGATTATGAGTTCCAGGCCTGCCAGGGCTCAAAGACAAGACTCTACTTAAAAAGCAAAGGGCTTCTTTACAATAAATTCTGTTTGCTTCATAGAAAATAGTATGCTTGCAGAAGATACTTCTAAGAAACAGAAAACCCTGAGTTTTGGGCCCAAGAAGTGCTGGGGTTTTTCTTTCTTAGTTGACAGAGAGCTGTAGGTGATGCTATGAAGTGAACGTGTTCTGGTTGTACCAACTGCCAACAAAAGGCTTAACCTATAGTAAGTAGCGCTTGGTCAACCTTGGGACCCAGTCAAGTTCTTCATGGAGTTAGCACCTTCATTCATTCTTTGCTGAGGCTCAGCCTGGCTGCCCTATCTTATGGATGGCTGGACTCCAGAACTCATAGCCTAGAAGTTTTATTTCTCTTTTGAAAGATCTTCTTAATGAAAGTAATTTTCAACCAAGAGACCAAAATACTTTCAAAGCCACTGACAGAGTTTGCAGCACCCTGCTGAGTGCCTCCCTCTGTGCTGGCTTGTTCCCTGGGTACAACTCCTACAGACAGACAAGTAGCATGAATGCCTATTTGCTTCAGCTTGCAGCTTACCATCCACAGGCAACCCTGTGCCAGCCCAGCCCCTCCCCTCCCCTCCCCCATTTGAAATTTAAATCCTTCAAATAAGCCTGGATGCCACCTTTATCCAAATGCCTTAAAAGCCCCAGCCCATGTCTATCTGCTTGGAATCATAAAGGCCCATATGACTGCGTAGGAAGATAAAGTGTGTTGAAATAAAACCCAGGGTGGCAGTTAAATAAATTCAGAGAAACAAGACATTTGCTGCTAAGCTGAGATTCTGTCCTCAACTCACCTCCCAGGAAGACAGGGGAGAAGAAACCACATGCTAGGAGCCAACACTTTTGAACTATCAATTCCATTTCTAGGATGCATTTGGTTATTTGTACTTAAGACAAACCTAACTTCAATGATTTGCCTTTCATCTACCTAATGTCCTAGGAATCTGGGAAAGTGCATTGAAAGTGAAAGCTTTGTGCACACACACTAGAAATTGATGTTTGGAGCCTTCCTTGATCATTTTCCACTTTATTGTATTTTACTTTATATTTGAGGTAAAAATCTCTCACTGAATCTAGAGCTCATCAGTTTGGCCAGATTGACTGGCCAGCAGGCCCCAGGGACCATCTTATCTCTTGTCTTCATAGTACTACAGACATGCAACACTGTTTGGCTTTACTTTTTAAATTCTGGGGGATCAAAGTCAGGTTTTCGCATTCAGCAGTAAGCACTGTACTGACTGAATTATCGCTCCGGTTCAAGTGTAGGATGTTTTAATTAAGATGAGAGAACTATGGGTTTATTTTCCTGTCCAGCAAGTTATTCATTATACAGTTTTGGCAAACTCCCTAAGCATCCTTGAACTGCATTTTCAACATCTGTGAAATGGGAACCTGTGGCTATGGACCACAGGATGGCTTATGAGGCAGATGCTGAGTGTTTGAAAGAGCCTGTGTAATAGGAGCTTTAAAAGGTGGAAATCCTCTAAGGAGCCATGTAGCTATACTTGATAAGAGAGAAAGGACAAGCCTGCTTAAAGTTAGTGGCCTAAATGGACTTAAGAAGATGCTTTTTTTTTTTTTTTGGTGCCAAAAACTCATGGGGTCTAGGCTGGGAATGAGTGATGGCAGACAAGAAATAGAAACAAAGCAATTAAACAACAGCAGAACAAACTATGTGTCCTTGAGCAAGGTTAAGTTCTATAATATTTCTTTTTTTATATCATTAATAAAATGGGGGCAGCAACCAGACCTACCTCAGAGAAGTCTTGTGAAGACTTGGAGATCTGATGGGTACAGCATTTGGCCCAGTGTCTGGCACACAGAAAGCTCTATAAATTTTATTTGCTTTTCAAAAGACAATTTAAATTCACTTCCTCAATAAAGATAGTAAAATCTTAATATAGTTTCCTCTTTATCAGCTTTCAGAAGAGTTGGTTCCCCCTCCCTGTTATCGGAAGCAATAATGTTCCTTGATGGAAGTGCAGAACTAGCCTCATGCTCTTTGGGTAGGCATTAATGAAGAGGTGAGACAGTAGTCAGGGCACTTATGCAGACATTGTTTTACTGAGCACCAAAGGGAGTCAGGGAAGATGTGATTGAGAAAGATGTTATGTGATGAGGTAACATCTCAGAAAAAGGCAAAAGGGACTAAGACTGAGAACATATGAAGGGGTGGCATATGTCTGTCCGCAACCTGTTTGTCTCCTGTCTGCTTACCAAGGTGAAAGGGATGAATCTGGTCATGGTGGGCTTTCCCTCTGTGCAAGTGCTGTGATGTCATTGCCATAAACTCACACGGGCACAATGTTTTTTCCAGGGAAGGAAGACTCAGTTTCATGAGGCAGAAACATGGCTTTTTCAGGAGTCGGAGCTAAGAAAGCGGGAGGCTGAATGCAGCAAGCAGTCTGAAGATGGAAATAGATATTCTCACTAACATTTGAGGCTAGAAGGGGACCAGTGGAGGTTGAAGAACAAAGAGAAAATAGAACAGTGTAAAGATAGCCATGTTGACTTTCCATTGCTCTCACAAAGTACCCAAGACAATCCATTTATAAAGCATTTCCAGGGGCTTGTCATTTTGGAGGTTTTATTTAAAAGATGGTGGGACTTCCTGCCTAGGCTGAAGCAGGGGACAAGTGCATCAGAGTAAGAAACCTCAAAGAACCAAAAATTTTGTCTCATAGCAGTGAAATGAAAGAGAAAAAAAGACCAGGGTCTCAGAGCCCTCTTTAAAAACACATTCCAGTGACTTACCACCTCCCTGTGAATCCCTTCACTCCTCTGTTGAGCTTCCAGCCAAGGCATTGGGAGACACTTAGGACTCAGCCTACAGCAATAATAACTTAATAAAACAATTATTATGCACTGGACTTTCTCCGAGGTGTGTTTTGTATCTTTTCTCAGTTAATAGTTGACTATACTTCATAAAGTTAAGCATAACATTAATTCTCTTTTGTAGATGAGAAAACTGAGTTTAAGTGGCCCAAAGTAATGTAGGAGAAAAATTTTGAAGGCAGGCAGTGTGATTCAGGGGCCAAAGAACTACCAGCTGAGCACTTTGAATATATTAAAGAAACAAGATGTGGGTAAAAATCCAGTCGATTAGAAAAATCATGTGGATTTTACATTTGAGTTCATGGCATAGCGTTATCTATTCATTCTCAAAACTGTATTTCCATTGTAATCAAAACTGATGAAAAACTACATCTTCAACATGAATTTTGGACAAACCGTTTTCAATAATGTGCTTGATTATTAAAGAAAAAGAGTTCTGCTGTGTCTATCAGGGACTGACTACAAGTGCTACAGTGGACGCTGTCTTTAAGTGATAATATTTTCCTCAGTATGATGGTTGCTGACACATGGAAAGAAAAGCAGAGGGTGTGTGTGTATTGTATGTGTGTGCCCATCTATGCTTGTGTGCATCTATGTATGCCTTTATGTATGTATATAAGTGTGTATCTATATGTATATGCATGTGTATGTATGCATATGCATTTGTGTGTGTGTGTGTAAACATATTTGCAATGTGTTATTCCGTCTTTACAGTAGGAACAGTGAAAGTCCTAAAAAGTAATGTTAATGATGGACTAACCTGGAAACCAATATCTGTTCCTTGGAATTTGCTAGCTTCCTCTCACAAGGCCCTGAGATAAGAAGAATTCACACTGCCCCTCCTTTCCTGTGAGTCAACAGGTGGTAAATAGGGTCAAGAGATAGCTGTAACCCTGGTTTGCCCAGACAAGATTAATTGGCACACCGGAGGCCCTAAGGTCTGCTGACCCTAATAGCAGACCATCCGGCCTCCAAGGGTCACATACTCAATGGACAGAGGGTCCCACCCCCTCCCTAAGCTTGTGGGGTTGCCTTTAAAAACACCTGTGCCCGGGGGAGGGGGCTTCTCCCTAGCCTCCATGCTGGAGGAGCCCGTTTGTGCAAATGTTTCCTGTTCATTAAAGCCTCTTGCGTTTTGCAGCAACTGGACTGGACATTGAACTCTTGGGGTATCGACCGAACCTGGAAGACTCCTCATTCTTAGGGTCTTACAACAGAAAGCAGTTAAGCAGTTGCTGAGGTAGGTTTTGCTGTCATAACATATTCCTTTGATTCTTATTTTCATTTTTTTTCAAGTTCCATTCTGATAAGCCAGTTAGTGAAACTTCATAGTAAAGTTTATTTAATCCTCATAAAATAGGGGGTTTTGTAGTCAGGTATGATTTTTGATACATAAATGTATTAGATACCAGAAGAATGTTAGTCCTAGGGTGCTTTCCATCCATTTGTCTGTTAAATAAGATTATTTCCTGATTCATGATGGTTTTCAAAAACATTCTCTTTTCCACTTCACAGTGCATAATGTTGATACAGTTGAATGTTCATTATGTTTCTTATCAGTGTCAAGTGTAATGACTGACATATAGAAAAAAGACAGAAGACATCATTTATGTTAAGCTGACACACAGTAGATGCAGCCATTCTATCTAGAACCTAACAAAACCTCTTTATTCATTTTCTAAGAATGCTAACAAAAGCTCTGGGGCCAGCATTTAGATGAACAAGGCATTTGGCTCCTTAGCTCCCTTTGTAAATACTTTAACTCTTAGAAATAACACTGCCTGGCCAATGAAAACACTTCGATAAAGCCTCAGAATGTAAGATAAAAAGCAGCTGGGCAGGTATATATATATATATATATATATATATATATATATATATATATATGGAAAAAACTTTGAACTACATAGACAATGTCATTTAAATCCAAACAGATGTGGTTTAATCTTGGTTTTGATCCTCTCATAGACTTTCTCAGAATGTCTGCATATGCAGAGAGATGATGACTTTCAGATGTTTGGACATAATTTGTCTCTGTTAGAATCACCTTGGTGCATAGATCATGTACACCAAACACTCTGAATCTTTGAACATGGACAGCAGGGTACCAGGGAGAATTTATGAGGCTCTTTTGGTTTGGGCCAATAATTCTGGAGGGGGAGTTGGGCAATGGTGACCACACAGTGTCATTTTGGAAACAGGGAAATCAAATGTGTTCTCCCTGACTTCGGTAAATCTTGGTGATGGTTTCACTTCCTCACATCCTGAAATGCTTTCAAGATGATTTTTTTTAGCATGTGATTGCTCTAAAAGTAACAGAGCAGGGGATTTGTGCACCTTCCTGGGTCCCTGATGCTTATGAGCCACTTATCATGTGGTATCCTCTCACACTGGGGTTCCCCCATCCCAATGGTAGCAGGAGAAACCAGTAGGTAAAAACTCCTTTAAAACATGGCCTGCCATCTTTCAGACTGTGAAAGTCTACTTAAAGCCACTTTCAAGTTCAAAGAGTAGGAAGGTTGTTACCTTGGCCATTAGGAAAAAGACTGGAGTCACACAGGGAGACAAACACTGGATAACACTTTCCCTTCTCCCCACTGCTTGGATGAACAGAAGGGTGAACAGAAGGGAATGAGAGCACAAGTTTGTGGTAGACCTTAAGATCTTATATGGCAACCCAAGGGGATGAGAACAGGGCAGAGAGCACTGTGTAATTAGCACCTGAATCATCAAATGAACTTGGGGAGGTCCATGCTCCAACTTAACTTAGCTTTTTCTTCTTAGTTTCCCTAATTTTCTTCATGGTCCATTTAAAGTCGGAAGAAATGAAGTGCATACACACACACACACACACACACACACACACACACACACACACACACACTTCAAAAATTGAAAACACGAAGTAGGGGAGACTTGGACAGGATGTTTAGAAGGACAAAGGGACTGAAGTTGACTGTAGGTGGTGATTGTAGATATGTGAGTCACTGGGAAATTGCCCCAGTGTCCCCAGTCAAAACACAAAGGAAGGATCCAATTTCTATGTGGTCAACCATTTTCTAGAACTCTGTTGCCTCTCTAGCAACAGGCTTTTGTTCCCAGTAATGCCTCACTCCATCAAAAACTTCCTCAGGGCAGAAGTGTAATGTGAGGTCATTTCTAGTCACAATCCAGTCTACCATAACAAACTGGCATGATACACATGGTACACGCACAGGTCTGTTATTTAAGAAACACAGTTCTGTTTATATTACTACAGTTTCTAAGTTCTCCTCCTCATCCTCTTGTACAGTCTATGGTTACTGATCTCTGTGTGTGGAAGTGGTTCCTGTTCAGCTCCACCTCAAAGGATCATGCTAAATCCCAGTCCCTTGTGCTGTCATGATGCTGTACCAGGATCTTCACCTGTGAAGCTTCTCAATCAGAATTACAGTGGCTGCCAAGTAAGAGGTATTAGGGTTCTCGCAGGAGCTGAGCCAGAATTGCTGCGTGTATCAAACTCCAACTGGTTCCTAGGGAAACAATGAAGGGACAAGAGACTGGGGTGCACAGGGAGAAGCATCATGCTTTCTTCAAGGGATGATCAAATGTTGTTAAGAAGTAGAGGAACCAAGAAGCCCTGTTTCCTTTTCACAAATGGGAGAGGGAGAAGCTAGAATTGGAGGTATGTGATACCTGAAAAGACATCTAAGTAGGGCAAGGGGAAAGTCCCAAGTCATGGAGCCAGAGAATTAGGGTCCAGTGTGAAACTCTTAGCCCCTGGGACTGAACACAAGATTGATTAACACTTTCCTTGTCTACACTGGCTAAAGTGGAAAGGTTGGATATCTTCTAAAGATATTTCCAACTGGAAAATGATTTGAGTATAAACATTTTTCCTGTGATTCTATTAGCGCAGGTATTTCAACTTCATGCTTGGAAGAAAAAAGGACACGAGCAGGGTAAGGACCAAGACAGGGTAAACACATGCATCAAGTAATAATGATAATTATGACTCATTTTCTAGCCTGGGAAGGTATGGAGCGTGAACATAATGTGCATTGCCTCCCACATTTGGTCTTAGACCCTACAGTAAGAGAATTTCACTGATCTGAAAGGCAGGCATGTGTACAAACAGAACAAAGGCAGGTATTATACTAACTTAAACTATTGTTATTGCTTTGCTACCCAGTTGTTTCTAACAAAGCCAAACACCCCGTCACTTTGTACTGCCAATTTGTAGTGACACTGAAAGAAAACCTGTCTTGGGCTAAGAAGAAAGTGTCCACATTGGTCTTTTCTCAAGGACCTTCAAGTGTATCTTAGTTTTCTGATGTGCTACAGAGTTGGTAATTTACAAAGAAAAGCGTCATTCATTTCGTACTTTCAGGAGTTTGGGGAGACTGAGGGCATGGTGCTGGCCTCTGGTGAGGGTTATCCTAGTGCTTATCATACGTTGGCAGAAGTCACTGGTGAGAGAGACACATTCACACAAAGACAGAGATGGAGAGATAAAGAGAGAGATAGACCAGATCCATTCATTGATAACTTATCAATCCATTGACCATGAATGGCTGATGGCTCTGCCCAAAAGGCCCAACCCCTCAACTTTGCTGCATTAGGAGACAAATTTCCATCCCTTGGTATCTGGGTGGGGGGGCACATTCATGTCTGAGGGGGGCACATTTAAGTCCTCAGCTTGCATTCAAACTATTTGTGATTTCTAGTGATTTAAGGAATGTCACACCTCTTAGATGTGCCTTTTGGTGTTGTGGGGGGGCAGTCTCTGTTGTAACATGGGGGCATTCAAGAAGAACTATGAAGAAGCTGGTGAGCTCACTATGTTAAGTCATCTTCTGAGACTCTGTGTGCAAGGTGATGACAGTAACACAAATAAACTGATTTGTGCTGGGGCCCTTCTAGGAGGCAGGTACCATGGGAAACATTTTGTCTGTGTTCTTTTCTTTTTCACAGCAATCTCATAATTCCTTCAACAGTTCATTTATTTTACTGCCCACCTACTACATGCCAGAAATTCTCCTGGGCTCCAGGGAGATACCAGCAAACAAAATAAAAAGGTTCTGCTCTCATGAGGTTGAGTTTTCATGAGGGAGAGAGATGACAGACAGATACACATGATGTCAGCCAGTCATAAGCCCTAGGGGTAAAAATAAAGCATGATGAGGGAATGGAGACTGCTGGAGGGAAAGGCACGAGGCAGGGGATATTTAAACAGAGGGGTCATGAAAGTCTCTCTAGTGAGGTTGAAGAAGCCTGGGGTTGGATCTTTTGCTTAGGGATAATATCTTTTATACCAGGAAAACTGACCTTTCCAAAGTCCCGTGTTTAATAAGAGGGGATGGTTCTACTACATCCCAATCCACAACCTGTAAACAGTATACAGGATGTAACTAGAGGGCCATGCAAACCTTGACTGCTGCAAGCATCCAATATATTTTGCTTTACATAGATGGTACCTCACTGGCTCAGTTCTCTTTCTACCTTGGATCAATGGAGTGATGCCTACATTGGTGGGTTTTCATGAAAAAAAGCTGTGATTTGTCACCTTTTTTGTTCTCTTCCTTTATCTAACTCTTGAGAGTCAAGCCATGAGAAAGGATACAATGAAACATGGTGTTCACACAACATTCCTAGAAGATTCCCTTGTGGCTCTAAGAGGAAGGAAGGTCTTCAATAATAGGTGAAAAATATGCCAGTGGTGGGAGCTCAACAATGTGAATACTGGCTTTCATCAAGGCAGTAGTGACAGCGTGTGTATGGTAGGGCTTAGAAGTGAGTTTCTTAATGGATTAAGACCATGGTTTCTTGGGAATAGTCAATGAAGTTATTCTAGGACTCAGGGTATAGGTCAGTGAGAGAGTGCTTCACCAGTTTGTGCTGAGCCCTGGGCTCCAGTTCCAGCACCAAAACATGAGCTACACCCCTACAGAAAGCAAAAATATAAGGGGCATAAAAGAATATGACTTTGGGGCTAAACCCATGGGTTGGCAGTTAAGAGCACTTGCTGCTTTTGTGGAGCACCTGAACTCATTTCTAAGCATTCATGTCCTCTGACTCAGAACTGCCTACAACTCTAGCTCCAAGAAATATGGTGCCTTCTTCTGGCCTCTGCAGATAAATATACCACACACACACACCCACACCCACACCCACCCACCCACCCACCCACCCACACACACTAACATATGCATAAATAAAAGTATGATAAACCTTAAAAAAAAAGTCTGACCTCAAATTTAAAGCTCTTTAAAAAGTTCACCCTGGAGGTAAACCCCTTCAAGTTTGGAGAAATCAATGTTATGTGGGTATGTTCTACCAAGCCAGAATGCTCATGGATCCAAGCACTGTTAAGCAGCTCTTATCAAAGATTTGGAGAGATCTTTCTTCCCTTGAGACTCAGCTGTCATCACAGGTAGTCCTATGTCCCATCTAGTTCTTCAGCGCTCTCCGACAATTACTACTAGCCTATCTCCATGCCTTTGTGACTTTCCACAGGTTGGAGAACCACTCTATACTAGGGACCCCACAGCCACTGTGCTTGGCTGGAAGCCAGGTAAGCTAACTGTGCTCTCTTTTCTCATCCTTTTCTCTCTAGGGTACTCTTAGACCTGACTGTTTGGTGATATCACGTGGGGAGACTGCTAGTTGACTGTACATCTCTCTCTTTTCCTAATGTACACAATATATGTGGAAGGTTCTGTTCTCATGTGAAGTTTAGTTGCTTTTTGGGGGGTTGGGAGAGGTTACTACTTTGAAATGAAATAAAGACTGGGAGGTGAGGAGTTTCTTGCACTAAAACATTTCAGAAAATGTGTGTTTCCATTAGATTAGAAGTTGTAGTCATCAAATGAGTAATTAGAGGAAAGAATAAGTAGATTAAAAGCCAGAGTTTGAGCTCTAACCTACAGTTTCTAGAAAGAACATTTCCTCAAGATTCACTGCTGCTGTTTGGCTAAAGAAGGAATAGTCAGAGTTTATACACAGATGGCTATGGTTGGAGAGTAGCTACAAGCATTCAATATGAACAGGTATTCATGTATAGACAAGAAGTACCTTTCTGTTTTCTAGTCCATTCCATCAGGTAATACTGTTTCTATCTCTCTCTCTGCCTCTCTCTCTCTCTCTCTCTCTCTCTCTCTCTCTCTCACACACACACACACACACACACACACACACACACACACACAAAGTCCTGTATACCTTGGCTTTTTCTTTCAGAAATGGCTCCTATGGCTTTTTCTGTATTTTCATGTGCAGCCAACCAGGGAAATGAGTTTCTCACCAGGTGAGTTAGGTCATGTGACAAAGCTGTCTTCTGTGGAGTAAGAGAAGTCAGAGACACACATTATCATCTCCTTAAATGCAAATTCTGTCACCTGTACTCATTAGCTGGCATCTGGTTGTGTCCCCTGAGCTCTCTATCCATCACAGACAGGGGCTCATAATGACTTGACATTTTATCTGTTTGAAATAAAACTGACATGTATATATTATATTCACGAATTTCAACTAATAGGCTACTTAATAAACATTTAATAAACATTTTGAAGAGAAAATAGCATTCGTGGTATGGTGGTGACTTTTATGTTTTAAGTTATCTGGAACACAGGAGGACTGACTATCTGGTAAAAGTCTTTGTGTGCCCATGAGAGTACTTCTGGAAGAGATTTGTATTCCACCTCATGAACCTGGGTAAAGCACATGGCATGACCTTCCCCATTGTTGATGGCTATCATCCAACCTTGAGCACCCAAATACAAAGCTATATGTTTGGATCTTTTTGAATCATTGTGAAGTTCCACATCTAAGCCATGGACATCCAGTCTCATAAATTTTATTGGTAAAATAAGCTAGGTTCATAAAAAATGGATACAGAGAACAAATTGACCTAAGTCCCAAAGCATCCAAAAGTCTTCAATAGGCAAAAGCCCTTTGGTCAGCCCTTTACTTTCCTCAAGCTGGTAATTTTATGAAGTCTGTTTCTTCTTCCTCTACTGGAATCTGTTAGACTTTATTTTTTTCCAAGCAGAAGAACTCTATGAACAAGCAAAATACATAACTTACTGGGATATTACCAACAACTAGGCATTTGGGAAAAATAGGAACTAAAGATACATCTGGAATCTTGATCTTTATTTGCATCTTTACTTTGTCTTTGACATCCTAGCTAGAATTGCATCCATGTAACTGATGACTGCAAAGTGACTCCAGACAAGATACTAGTTAACATGAAACACTATAGTGTACTTGACAAGCAAGCTGAAATGCTGTATTAGAAAGAAGAAGGAGGAGGAGGAGAAGAAGAAACTTTGTTTGCTGCTTGAAAATGAGCACTATGGCTGACAGCTACACAGCATAGTGCAGGGAAGTTCCATGCACAACAGCCATGGCTCCATCACAGAAAGAATGGGGAGTGATCCCGGATAGACCAAGACAACAGATGCTCACTACTACATTAGTTGCCATGACAATAGATATTCACCACTATGATGGTTTCTGCAGGGGAATTTCCTCTGGCACTTTTTGGGAAAATGTATTTCCTGAATCTCTGTCTGAGAAAAATGAACTTAGAAATTAGAAAAGTGCTTCATCTCCACAAATGAGGCTGAAATGGGTAATCACCATAGAGATGTGTTCCTGGGATAATCTAGTGCTTTGAGAAGGCATCAAGAACAGTAGCAGGAAGGACCCAGGGCCAAAGTCTACCTTCAGAGGTACTGGACAGGAGTTAGGAAGACAATGTGGGACTCAAAGTCTCATTTGTCTTGATGGCCAATGTGGCTCTGTCAAAAATACATGTTCCAGGCTGTGGTGGTTTGAAAGAAAATAGTCCCTAAAGGGAATAGCACTATTAGAAGGTTTAGTTTTATTGGAGGAAGTGTGTCACTATGTGGGTGGGCTTTGAGGTCTCTTTTGTTCAAGTTACCCTCAGTATGACAGCCAGTTGATTTCCTATTGCCTCCAAGATGTAGAATTCTCAGCTCTAGCACCATGTCTGCCTGCACAATGCCATGCTCCCCATCATGATGATGATGGACTGAACCTCTAAAACTCTAAGTAAGCCACCCCAATTAAATGTCTTCATTATAAGAGTTGCTATGGTCATGCTGTTTCTTCGCAGTAATAGAAACCCCTAACTAAGACACAAGCCCATTTATAAAGTGCTTGTTACGTACATTGACCTGAGTTTCAGATACCCAGCACCCAGGGGCAAAAAAAAAAAAAAAAAAAAAAAAAAAAAACAAACCAAAACAAAAAAACCTCAAACCAAAACAAACTGGTCACACATTTATAACAGTACTACTTGGAGGTGTGGTATGTGCAGATCTCTGGAGCTCATTGGCCAGCAAGGCTAGCTTAATGGGTGAGTTTCAGGTTCAGTGAAACGTATTACTTAAAAAAAATTAAGATGGACAGTTACTCTGTCCATAACGTCTCTCTCTCTCTCTTTCTCTCTCTCTCTCATGAATGCATGCATGCATGCACACACACATACACACACATACACACATACATGTCCTACATATATGTCCCTGGTCAGTGACTTCTTACAAATGAAGCAAGTGTCATCATGGCTTTTCACACAACATCCCTTCTTTAAGCCTATGAATGAGTAAGTTCTTAAAAGCTAACATGTTCTTTAATAGGAAGCTTCTACATGTAGTTCTCTGTGGGGCTGTTAAGTGTTCCTAGAATGCTAGAATGTTGCATTATTGAAAAACTTCCTAATAATGTCTGCAAATATTTCCCATGGCTTATAAATTTAGTCAAGGCTACCCTACAGCTCTTTGTAAATATTACTAGTCTTGTATAGCTTATTAATAATTTTACTATCTTTCTACAAAGAAATCAAGTGGAAGAATGTGGGAAGTGTTTTAATAACAATTTATGATGTGGGTTTTGCCATGAATTCTGATCTTTTATTTCAAATCTTTAACATTAATAATTGTCTGGAGTTTGAAAGCTAGTTTTGCCACCAACAGGGAAGAGTTATTGTTAGAAAAGGAAGAAAACAAAGGGAGAGCTGGGCAAATGTTCCTGAGAGGGAGAGAGTTTGCGAAGTATCTTCCAGGCTTCAACTGCCAGTAGAGGAGAATCTCACTATGAAAATCCCTGGAGAAAAGCTGCCCTGACTCTCCCGAAGGGAGGAGTGAGGGAGAGACAGAGGCCAAGTATATGTGGTAGGGAGATGGAAGGCAAAAAAGAAGGCAACAGAAATAACCCTCTTCGGAGGGTTGAGAAAAATTAGAAATTTTGAGTGTTGAGTTCTCTTTTGAGTGCTGAAGTAATTGCCCCACTAATGCTTTTTGGGGAGGTCAATCTTGGATCTAGGTTCACTAGAGAAGGAGAAGTTTCTGTGAGGGAAACATACACTGGTTCAAGATGCCTCATGAGGTAAGTGGATCCTATTGGGTTCAAGGTCATTAGAAACTATGCTGCTAATGCTTTCTTGGTGGATGCTGTCCACAGAAAATACTGTGAAATTTAACATTCAAATTCCTCTAGGGACTCAGGGACCCATTTACTATGACAAGAACCTAGACAAATGGTACCTGGAAGAAGATCTGTTTTGACAATGACATGGAATAGGAACGATATAAGGATCAGTGGGTGGCACGAAGCTGGCAGATTAAGAGAACAAGAGGTTCTGTAAATACAATCCAGCTGTGATGGGAGATGTCATTCTGTATATGTTTCTCATACTGGTTAATGAATAAAGCACTGTTGGCCAATAGGAAAGGAAGATAGGAGGGACTAAGAGATAAGGAGGAAATAGGAAGGAGATAGGAGGGGTCAAGATGGAGAATCTGGAGAGAAAAGAACCGCCAGCCGCCTCTCGCTGGTAAGACTATGTGGAAATACATAGAAATGGGTTAATAATTAAGATAGAGCTAGCCGATAAGAAAGTAGTAACGGGCCAACAGAATTATATCAAATACAGAGTCTCAGTGTGTTAATTGGGGCTGGTGTGGCGGCGGGACAAGACTAGGCGGCGGGTAGAGAAAACATTACTCCTTACAAATGGTGCCCACGTGGCTAGTAAGAACTTCCACTTAAAATTTAACAGAAGCTTTAAAAAGGATTTTAGAAACAAAAGAACAGAGACAAGCAAGTTTTCTTGGTAACAACATTTTCTGGGTTGCACTCTGTTTTTTGTGAGACAAACAAAAATTTCTGCGGCTCCTTTAAGGGAAGATTCCTGACTCAGCATAAGCAGCAAAAAACTGCACAGCTTTAAAAAAGCACTGCTAACAATTTATTGGTGTGTATCAGAGCTGGCAATGGCAGTGACCACATCTACAAGCCGGCAGCATGCAGACCAAGGCAGTGAGCACAGCTTTCAGTACTGACGGTAAAATAGGCGCCACCATCTTTTATAAACCATGTCAGAAACAATAAAGACTTTCATTTTAGCAATGTTGTTGTTTACCTGATAAAAGACTCGTGGCTATAAAAAGATTTACAGTAAAGACAGATTCACATTAAGAAAAAGCGCTAAAAGTTTACAGTGTGTTTTAAAAAATATGTAGGCTTGGGAGAAAATAAAAAAATCGTTTTAAAAAGACAAGAACTGGGTATGGTGGGGCACGCCTTTAATCACAGCACTTGGGAGACAGAGGCAAGCAGATCTCTGTGATTTTAAAGTAAACCTGGTATGCAGAGTGAATTCCAGGACACATAAAAGTTACACAGAGAAACCCTGTCTCAAAAAATGGAAAAATGAAAGTAAAATAATCAGTAATAATAAAACCACGTAAAGATGAAAAGCTCAGAGAGAATCTGGTTACTGTATGCTATTGTGTTTTCTCTGTATGCATTGTTTGACTGCTGAGAAAATAACAACTGATAAAGGAAATGCTGCTGCATTAATTCAATTTATATATTTTAAAAATGCTTTGACTCCAAAATTTAAGTCTAAGGACAAGTTACTGGGGAAAAGGATTTCTATTTTTGTTTCCACAGAAAATAAAAAGCTGTGAATTCCTTCCAGACTAATGTGGTTTGATCAAGCCAGACCCGCTGAAACAGAGTCGCTGGTGATCCTACATTCAAAACAGCTGAACAAAGCAGCCTTCTTAAAACCCTTCTTTTTATTTTAGACAGAAAAGAGGAGATGATGGGAGATGTCATTCTGTATATGTTTCTCAGACTGGTTTAATGAATAAAGCACTGTTGACCAATAGGAAAGCAAGATAGGTGGGACTAGGAGACAAGGAGGAAAGAGGAAGTACTAAGAAGGAGAGCCAAGATGGAGAGTCGGGAGAAAGCAGTATGCCGGCCAGCTCCCCGGTAAGAGAAATACATAGATCAGCAGAAATGGGTTAATACTTAAGACAGAGCTAGCCGATAAGAAACAAGTACCTGGCCAACAGAATTATATCAAATACAGAGTCTCAGTGTGTTAATTGGGGCTGGCGCGGCAGCGGCGGCGGGACAAGACTGGCGGTGGGAGGAAAAACCATACTCGTTACACAGCTGTAATTTTAGAAGACTGAAGGCTGAACCCAACTTAGCCACCCTCTCAAGGATGAATATAAAAGTCTTGGTCTTAGGTCAAAGCATCAACTGGGCTGGAAGAAAGAGTGGATAAAGGAGAGGAGAAACACAGGGAAAATGCTTTGGCAGACAAAGCTGTCAACAAACCTAACATGATCTGTGATGAGTTAAGACTAGTAAGTCTTGTAATGAATAAGATGCTTCACACTGAGTCAGGAATGCACAAGGAGCTAAATAAACACCAGCAACTGTTATTGCCATAGTTGGCTTTCTATTGTTATGCAAGTGACAAGGCAGAGGAGAATGTTCCATGTTTTCCCTTTACTCTACATTCATGTTGGTGTAAAGAACTGAGGGCAGATAAGTGGTTAGTGTCAAAGCTTTCCTACCGACTCTGCTCACATTGAAGGTATTATGTTGATGACATAATTGAATACTGGTTGCTAGAAATTAAAGTTTTCTTATTTTCCAGACAAGAGAGTATGCCTAAAAAGCAACTAGGTCAGTGCCAGAGCTAGAAGGGAATAGAAAATAGAACTGAAAGTTTAAAAAAAATTAAAATGATTTATTGTGGTACACACATTGTGGATGGTACAATGTAACTTTCTCTCTGTAGGTACAGGCCACCCTGAAGCAACTGCAGTTCTTTGGATTTGCACCAGAGTGGCCTTAGGATAAAAATCTGGTGGACTGAGGAGGCTGTGGAGGGGTTCTGGGGTTTCTGGACTGAGGGTGAAGGGGAACCAGGCAGCCATTTGGATGTGCATATGTTAGCAAATCATTTCAAGTGCTTGTGCTCCTAAGGATGGTTCTTCTTGCTACTATCATCTTGTTTGAATTTCAGAAAAAAAAATAATGGATGGGTTTTAGACTTTTCAGCCTGCGTTGGCATTTGCGAGGTCAAATGCAATCCCTCTCATCTTAGGTGGCCTACAAAGAAAACTGAGTTGAAAGATTAGCTGGTCAGTGTCTCTTTCTCTTCCTCCTCAGAGCTATTGTACTCAATTTAGGAAAAAAAAAAGTTCACAGGAAGAACAATTGTTCTTGCTCTAGAGATAAAAACAGCATCTGTGCCTGGTTTTGGAGAGCCAGCGGCAGCTGGGGGAAATTATTCCTTTCGTATCCCTGACCTTTTTCTGTGAGCTGGTCACCTTTCTATCTAATTACTTATGCTATTTGATTCAAAGTTATCACCATTAGACACTCATTATTTCAGTAGCACCTGTGTGTACAGATTTATGATTTTCTCCCCTTTAAAGTTTAGCCAAGTTCTGTACAGAGCCATCAGCCATGCTCTGTTCTCCCCTCATCCTCTCCTTTGAAATCAACAGCTATAACTTCAGAAGAAAGTGTGCTCACACAGCCAAAATCTTTCTTCTGTCTCACAAGTTCAATAGTATCTCTTGTTCTGAATGAAGCTACTGATCCCCCAAACCCTGTGGGGAAACAATCGGATCTCTGGTTCCTTCTTTGTTTTCTCTTTAAATATTTTATTTTAATGTGAGTTATATTTGGGGGATAAGGAGGAACATGTATTTAAAATGTCACATGTGTTTCTTCATTTACAAAAGAATTTTCTGGTAACAAGAAATCTTGGGGTAGGAGGAAACCTTATTATTAACTTGGATCTGGGAACGCTTTAGTTTGGTGACTTTTGGGTGGCTTTTTGTTGTGGTTTGAATTCGAGGATTGGGAGGCAAACTTTGGGTAACTACTCTGCAATGTTGTAAGAAATTGTTTTCTTCAGCACCAGGGGGAATGGGGCTTACTAAAATCTAGAGACAGGATTATGTGTTTCTTCTTTTGAACTCTGTTATTCTTGGGAGGTGGGTACGGCTGCTATACAGAATCTACCCCCATCCACCATGATAGAAAAGTTTTGATGTTCTGACACTAGGGCACACAGGTGAAGAGGGCTGACAAAAGAGAGAAAGGGAAGTTGGGAAAGTTCTGTCTTCCACTCTCACTACATTCAGATCACATGATTAACCATTATTTACCAGGTAACAACATTTTGAATTATTAACTCCAGGGCTAGGACTCTGCTGGTGATAGTACCTTCTCATGGCCATGCTTATATTCACCAATACATGCTTCTTGCATAACATTAAGAGTGGGCTTTAAAAAGAACTGTATCAAAATATTTTTTTTCCAATGTGTTTGTCACCAGACGTTTGGGAGAAACAAAGAGCTCTGCCCTCACGCACTGACAATTCTCACGTATAGCCAGGAAGAAGATGGAAGTGAATATACACATGGGGCAGGATGGTGTCAGGAGCTGGGTTTCAAGGCCATAATCTGCTTGTTAGCCACAGATCAAGAGTGAATAGCTTCCCACATTTCTGGGCTGTTTGAGTTAAATGCCAATAACAGAATGGGAAGCCATTCTCACATCAGGAAGGCTGGGATCATTCAGACAGCGTGTCTCAAGGGGTCAGATTGGCCTGAAAGTGGGATGTATTTAAAAGACGGGGAAAGATGGTAGTCTGTGGCTCATTTCTCCCTCTTGAAAAGGCCATGTCTAACTGTAATGAGATAATAGTCTAGGGTGGAATCTACATTTAAAACAGCAACTGTAATTTTCAACCCTCCACTGATACTGTCTAATTTGGGGATAAAATTCAGAGAAAAAAAAATCCCCCAAACCAAAAACATCTCATTGATCCAAAAATTACAGTTCACAATACAGATAAAACCCCAAATCATGAAATCCTGACTTGTCTTTCACAATTTTGATTCAAAATGCAATGCCTTATATGGTTCTAGAATACATTTTTAAAATTTTCATTCTGTATATTTTGTCATATTGTGAAAATCTCCCCAGTTATAATGTATTTGCACAATATCCTTACCATATTCTATGTATGTATACTTTTACTTATGTTCAAGTCAATTTTGTATATTGATACAATTTAGGATATTTTTGTCATGCTGCACTTTATAGTTCTACCTCTGATCTAGATATTTCTACTCTACCTCTGCTTTAGGGATTTACATGTATATATACATACATAGTTACATTCCTTAGGTATTTGTCCCTGCTTTACTCAGGGAAGTTTCAATCAGTGTTATAGCTAGGTTCCTGAGTATTACAGATTATCTTCACCTATGTTTCCTATACCAATGAGATTAGTCAGAAATAGATACTTAATCTTTAAAGGCCTCATAGACCTGCAGAACATGGCATTTAAATGTTTTAATATTAGTATTTCGTTGACATGAGACACTTTCGCTCCTGACAGCACCATGCACCTTCCTGAAAAATGTTGGACACTGTTGTCGCTCCTTCTGGAATCCATCCTTGCTTCAGCTATGGCCTCTTGGGCAAAGAACTGCCCCCACCTCGACCACTGATTTGGACATGCGGTCCTATGTGCTTGCAGGAGACAAACATAGAAGACTGCTGAACCCTGCCAAGTCAGGGTAAGACAGCCTTTTTACCTCCTGCTTTTGTTGTGGTCTGTCAGGTTCTCTAGGCCTTAGCCAAAACTGGCTGTACCCAACATTGCTGTGAGACCTTGGGTGACTGTCCTGGTAGCTTGCTGTTTCTGTCCTTGCTGCACCTTTTGGAAGTTACCCATCTGCACTTCCTGCCTACCCTAGTATTGTTATTTTCCTTCTCAGGTCTTTAATGAGGTGGAAGATTAAATTATTACAACTATTATTCTCTCTTCCTAGTTAGATATATTAGGTACTAGACTTAAGCTTTCCAGCTTAGGGCAACTCTATTGTAAACTCCATTTTGATTTCACCCTAGGACTAGATAGTTAGGTCTTAAGTTTGTATGTTCTCAATTTTCCTTTTCTTAGAGCACACTTCTTATTCACTGTTTTGTATATAGTTTTTGTATCTAGTCCAAATCTTTTCTTTAGACTAAAAGGGGAATTATAGTGAGATATTCACTTTGTCCACACCTGTGGCATAGACCACACCCATTAGGGGTGGAGACAGGGCCGGATGTGACCTGGGGGGAACTAAGGCTGAGGAGGGGGCTCAGAGAGCTCTCTTGTTTGCAGCACGGGGACAGAAGTATATCTGGAGGCATCCTTGGGACCAGGAACCTGCTGGTGTTCATCTGTCTATGTTGTGAGTTATTTTTCCCCGAATAAACATCTATTCGGCCTATTTGTTTCTCCTGATCCTTATTAAACATCAATATTTTAATTTTCATCTGAACACCTAAGAGTCTAGCTCACTCTTTGGGGTTAGCAAATAGCCACATCTGGTATGAAGACTATTCTTTATTTCAACCTGGTGGATTTGATTCCTTTTCAAAACACTCACTCATTAGAACTGGTGGTAAGGATGTAACCTCTGAAGTAAGGCAGGCTTGAGTCAGAATTCTGACTCTGCTATTTGTCAGTGAAACTTTGGGCAAGTCACAGGAGCTTCGTGCTTTGGACTCTTCAAATCCTAAATTGAATCTCGAAGTACTGTCCAAAACATGTTGAAAGAGTTAAATAATATGACTATAACTGATTTGGATAAAGTCTGGCTCATTCAGAATGAAAGTATTTTTCATATCCATATATCTGAGTGCTTACTATTAATTTCCATCATCAATCATTGTTTAACACATCTGGTATTTTTTTATATCTATCCTCAGTCCTTTAATAATAATTTCTGATAGTTTAAAAGAAAACATCATGTTGGAGAAACCCCAAAGTAACTAGATAGAAGGCACGAACTTGAAAGAGAAATGGATAAATTCTCAATAGGGTTATTTTGGAATGAAGGTAAAAGAACAGAGAGCAAGTTGGAAATTCCTAACAGCTAGTGTGTAAGGGAAACTCCATGGTTAAACAATGGTATGCACTGCCAACTAGAGGCATCGTGGTATATTTCCCTTATGGAAAGCTGTGTAACTAACTATCCCAAACACATGCTATGAACTATGATACACATTTTCAAGGTTCTTTGGTTTGGATGAGTGATTACTGTACTAATTCCCCTTGGGGCCAGGCACAATGGAGTCTGGTAGTGTTTGTTATTTATTAGTATGTCTTTCTGTATCTCTCCAAGATATGTGTGACCTGCCCCACAGCATGGCAGTCTTAAATGGGTATTCCAAGTGTTTTCATGAGACAGACTTCAGTAAGCAAGTGTTTATCAATTTAATGTGTCACACTAGTAAACACTCCTTGATGAAATCAATCATACCTATAAGCTCACATTAGCATGAAATAAGAATCCCTGGAAACGTGGGTCCAGGAACCATGATCTACCACGTTTTTTAAGAAGACCCATTCAGAAATCTGAGACTAGTTGTCATCTATAATAAAATTTAGCTTAAAAAATTCAACAGCTGTCTTCATATACTCTGAATTACCAGCATCTCTCTGTATAATATCCTTTCTTTCTTCACAGTGAAACCCTGTCCCAGATCCTCAGCAGTGTTCTGTCTTAAAAACCACAGAGTAATTTTCTGTGTTTTGTTGATTATTCCCCAGCTCATCTTTGCTGGATTAGAAGCTAGCAATAGTCCTGGACATGCTGTCCATCCTCCTCTGAGCTGTGATGAGTCACTGTTTTTAGAACTGTAAGAGGTGTGAATATAACCAATGGAGGGTGGAGTAGGCATCCTTAGAGGTACAGAGGCCTGATAGTACATGGGAGTTTTATGAGATGATATTATGAACTCCACTCTCCTGCCCTTTTCAGCCCTTGGACCATTACTTTCTTTGGATATTCAGATGGCAGTTCCTTAGCTCCCTTTATTCCTGATCACATGAGAATAGGGGATAGCAGAAACTGTAAGCAACTAAACAGTCTTTCATGCAACCTTCCTTTCCATGTCACCTCAGCACTTGGTAACTTTGCGCGCATCAGCCAACCTTTCTGAAATTTTGATACTTTATAGGGTACACTGAGATCATTTTTTCTATTTATTACCTTCCCAAAGATTGTATAATAACATATGATGACAGCGTTCTCCTTGAGACACAGTAAGCTTTTTTAAAACTCTTATGTTTGCTTTGGAGGATAGTTCTGGTTGCTTAAGAATAAAGTCTATGCAGAAGAAGATGGAGTTGGCACATTAGGATGCTCTGATCCCTAATGTCACTGCTTGGACCCTGGACCCCACTGTGCCTGGAGCTAATTTTCCCTGCTAGACTTTTCAAATACTAGAGCCACCCTATTTCCTCTTTGGCTTAAGCTAGCTGAAGTCAGATGTCTGTCACTTTCAGCAGAGATCCTGTTTCATAAGGGAAGGAACTATGTGTACTCTGATCTCAGTTCTATTCAAGGTGCTTAAAATAGAACTTGATGCTGTTGCAGAGATTCTGATTTGCTGGTGTGGGGTGGGCCTTGGGGACACAGACTTTAGGGCATTCTAGATGACTCCTATGTTATCCATTTACACATCACCACTGGGGAACTTCTGCCTTAAACTTAAAATCCTTATCTGGTTATTCCTACAGGACCTTTTTTCTTTTTTTATAATTTATTTTTATTTTATGCACATTTGTGTTTTTCTTACACGTGTGTCAAAACCCTTGAGTTATAGATAACTGTGAGCTCCATGTGGGTGCTGGGAATTGAACCCAGGCCCTCTGGAAGGGCAACCAGTGCTTTTAACTGCTGAATTCAATAAATGCCCACTGAGTTCAGCAAATTTGTGTGTGTGTGTGTGTGTGTGTGTGTGTGTGTGTGTGTCCTTCCTCAATCGCTCTTTACCTTTAAGATATGATATCCCTCTAAACCTGGGGCTCAACAATTCATGAATGTTTCCTGTCTGCCCTTGCTCACAACTTGAACCCAAGTGCTGGGGTTATTGATCCATACTATTCCCATCTTTTATGTTGGTGTAGGGAACTGAACCCAGGGTCCTCATGCTTGCCCAGAAAGTTTAGCTAAGTCATCTCCCAGACCTAATATTTGTTATATTGAATACACATCCTAAGAAACCAGCAATGAGCTAGGCCAGATACATGATATCTGATGAAACGAAGTTGGGGAGACAGCTGCAAAAGAATCATATTGCCTACAGAAACTGAGCACCTTGGAAAGGCTACCACCGTCTTTGGGTTAGTTTAGTACAAATTTAAGATGCTGGTTTTCTCTTTCTAGCTTTGAGGGTTTAGTTATGGGACTAATTCCCTCTGTGGCTTTCGGACTGTTTGCTGACATGGTCTACTCTTATATTTGTTGTTGTTTTAATTAAGACCCATTTTCCACATATAAAAATTTCATAATGGAGTCGCCCTTATCATGCAGTTTCCTTCAGCTGAACGATTGCCTAATAGATTCTTCAGTTTTTCTCTAACCACATCAAGAGGCTCTCAGAGAACGTTTTCTTTCCATACATTTGGATGTTCATAAGTCTTTAGACAGACAGAGAAAGGTGCTGCAGATGAAAACATTAATGTCATCCACTATCAAAGCAGGGCAGAAATGGACCCCACTAGGAAGAGAACTTTTGAAATTTGTTTTAAGCTCACACACACAGCTCTGAGTTCCTGGACCTGCTGATATTACCCTGGTTCCTTTGCACAGATGTATGTAGAAGTCTATCTGGACAGACTTCTCAGAGTTATAGACTAGAGCTCACAATGTAAGTACAGGACAGGAAAAGATTCCAGACAGAGTTTTTCTGTGTAGCCCTGGCTGTCCTGGAACTCGTTCTGTAGACCTAGCTGGCCTAGAACTCAGAGAGATCTGTCTGCCTCTACCTGCTGTGTGCTGGAATTAATGGCACTTGCTACTTCCACCCAGCAAAGATTTTGAATGGGAACTATCTTCTATATGCGCTGAAGGAAAGTCAGTTTGGATGTGAGTTTGGAAAGTAGACTGTTTTTAAAAACCACCATGGTACTGATAGTTCGGTAACAAAGCTGAAAAGGTAAAGGACAACTCAGAGTTACTGGAATTAAATTAGAAATGAGAAACTCATGTTAGAGGGATGAGTATCAAATGCACACACACACACACACACACACACACACACACACACACACACACACACACACACACACACGATCTATTACTAAACTCAGGCGAGAGTTTAAACATCATAGTCCCATTGTCCCATGCTGCTGTAGACTGGCATTGGACCTAGGGCTTCCCAAAGTGGAATCATAAGTGATAAACATCTACTGCAGAGAGAACTGTCATAAAATGGCACACATTTTTAGAAACTCGGTGTTACCACAACACCCAGATCCCTTTTCTTTGAATTCCTGGATCTGTCTTGAGGCTGGAGCAAACAAGGCTAAAAGTCAATGTGACTTAATCCCATTTTATAGATGGAAAAACTAAGGCCCAGAGCAAAGTCCTCCAATGTCATATGGGACATGGGGAACATCTCAAGTTTAGTCTGTAGCTGACTAGGTTTCTTTTCACTGTATGATGTAATTCATATCAGAGAAAGTTAAATTTCAAAATTCCAAACATGGTCTGGAAGGATGGAACATGGAAGTAAGATATATATATATACATGTGTATTCATATATATATATGAATACACATGTATACACATATGTATATGTTTGTGTACATATACATACATACATACATGCAACTTTGTTGATTTATTGAGAATATCGAAGATTAAAAATTTAAATAAAAATTTTCCCAATGTCCAATTTTTCACATTTGAGACAGGATCTCATTTATCCTAGGCTGGCTTTGAATTCCACATTGCTGAGGATGACTTTGAACTACTGATCCTGAGTTTAGCTCTCAATGCTGGGATTACAGGAAAGCACCACCATGCCTGGCTTTATGATGTTCTGGAAATTAAACATAGGGCTTCCTGCATGCTACAGAAGCACATTACATTCTGAGGTACATGTGTTAAACAGCCAGCAACTGGGATACTGGCTCTGAGTCTATGGATTATGATTGACAGGTTAAGAAGCAGATTGTAGACTTGAAGCAGAGGGATAGCGGTGTAAAATATAAATACTAGAGTGAGTTCAACTCTTAGATCAGCTCTCTTTGAACTGCATGGTGTTTGGGATTAAACTACAGGAACATCTAGATTCTTCTGTAGTTTTCAGAGAGTTGCTCACAGGGAATCTCCCTTTCTTAACTGATCAAAGCTGATGCTCACCTATTCCACCCACTCTCTTCTGCTTTCTATTGGAATATGCTCAGCTGCTTCACTGATTTACTCTACCATGCCTTGTCCCTAACAGCCCCTGAGTCTATGCTCTTGTGTGCAGAGAGGTGCAGCACCTGCTGGTTTTCTTAAGAGGCTACTGCTCCAGGGCCATGTGTTCTGCCACACTTCCCACTGTGATGATAATGGACTAAATCTCTGAAACTGTAAGCAAGCCCCAATTAAATGCTTTTTTTCATAAGAGTTGCCTTTGTCCCAGTGTCTCTTCACAGCAATAGAACAGTGACTAAGACAGTACAAACCAAACAAAAAATAACCAAATATAGAGAAGGCTGCTTGTTCATAATGATAGCTTGGACCCTAATTCCTCAAGAGAATCCAAGGTATGAGAAAAAAGGCCTTTGGAATATCACTGCATTCTTTATTACTTTACTTATTTTTTTCTGACACTACTTTGGATAGTGAATTGATTTAATTTCATTTTATAGGTGAGTAAACTGAGGGCCAGAGAACGAGAGTCATTATCCAAGGTTAGATAGGATATGTGGCAGATCTCAAATTTAGACCATAGCTGACCATCTCTTTTTACCATACCATATGCTAGGAAGTAGCAAACCTCACAGAAATCAAGTGATTCTCCTGAAAAATCTCACTGATGATAAGTAGGCATGCCTGTTCCAGTGCCCAAAGCTTCTAACAAACTACATACAACTTGTCTTTCAGCAATGTTGGCCCATATGTTTGCCCTTTTGTCTGAAGCCAGGTTAGGCATTTGGCGTAGGGCTCTGAGTACCTTTACTATATGTATCTTTGCCTCAAGTATTCACCATCATCACATTCCTTACAGCTATAGATATTCTATCTTTAGTGTCATGTTTATTAGCACAACTGGCCAGTAGTATTAGCAATAACATAACAAACTAAAGTTATCATTAGAGATGTAATTCAGCATTGGGGACTGAGGCATGCCTTAATCTCTTCATGCACATATCCTGTAAGCCGTCACAGAGGTTTAACATGTGCATTCTATTTACTTGCTCATTCTGAAATAATTATAGGATGCTCATTTATCAATTTCTTGGTGTATTTTCTCAAGATCTGTCTTTTTTTTTTTTTTTTTTTTTTTGCATTAAATGTCCTTCACTTTGCCCTGATCTTAAAGCAGCCTTTTCCTACTTGACTTAGCCATGCTCAACTTTTAGAAATATATCTAGCTTATTTCTCTTTCCTCAGAGACCTGATCTGTGGGTTCTAAATTTATAATAAAGCAGCTAAAATCTTCCCATTGTCATTTTGCTTGTGGTTTGGTGAGATGGCTCAGCAGTAAAAGTGCTTGCCATACCTGCACCAGAACCAGAGTTTAGATCAGCAGATCATATGTACAGTTGAGTATGACAGGACCCCTGCAATTCTAGGTTGGGAAGGGGGAGACAAGAGATCTCTAGAACAAGCTACTGAGATCAGCCATATTGGTGATATCTTGTTTTGATTGAGAGAGCCTGTATCAAAGAATAGGGTATCAAACAATTAGCTGCATCAACTCCATGTACTTGTACCCCATATACATGTGTGACCACAGATATATAAAGTGCCCCCATGCCCAACACATACACAAAAATGGAAGAAAAAACAAACCCAGTTGTGAAATAGTTGAGACAAATGATAAGAGCAGAGAGCAACAGACTTTGGTGTGTCCTCTCCAGTTTCATAAAAATGTTACTTTACCAATGTGACAGAAATGAAACACCTTGCTCATCATTTGATCTTTGTATTTCTTCGTTTTTAGTACTTAAAATAAAAAATTTAGTTAGACTGGAAGCCTCATTGTCTTGGTTCAGATCTGAAGTTATGAGACCAGGTATTTTCTCAGACCTTATGATATGTATTTGGCAGTATTAAATTAAAACTAGGGTCAGTCGTGAATTCTCCTTAGGAGTGTTCTATAGGTACGGAAGACTCAGCAGGAATGTAGTTGCCTTTTTCTTTACCATCTTGTCAAAAGCAGAAAGATGATTTTTGTATTTTAATCCATTCAGCTATCATGTGTCTTTTGATCAGAAACTTGACGCCATTAATATCGAAAGGTCTGTGTTGAATTAGTCTTTTTTTTTTTTTTTTTTTTTTTTTGGCTATTATGTTCTTAGTTGTAAACTGTGTTTCACTGATAATAGTTATTTTCTTCTTAGAGTCTCTTGGCTACGTTTATTCTTCTCTTTGGTCAGAAGTATTGCTTCCAGTTATCTCTGTAGGGCTGGTTTGGTGGACAAGAATTATTTTAGCAAGTTTATTTTTCATTGGAAACTTTTCCTTTATCCTTCAACTGTGGCAGATAATTTAGCTGGAGACAGCAGTCTAGGTTGGCATCTTCCCTGGTTGTTTTTTCAACTTGACACAAGCTAGAGTTGCTTGAGAATAGGATCCTCAATTGAGAAAATAGCTCCATCAGATTGTCTATAGGCAAGTGTGTAGCACATTTTCAAGGGCCCAGCCTATTGGGAGGGCAGTGCTACCCCTGAGAAGATGGTTCTGGGTTGCATAAAAATTCTGGTTGATTAAGTTATATGAGCAAGTCGGCAAGAAGGATTCCTCCATGGACTCTGCTTCAGTTCTTGCCTCTGAGTACCTGCTTCAAAGCCTTGGGTTGCTTTTGGTCATAGTGGTTATCACACCACCAGAAACCACAACTAAGGGTGTCTTAGTCACAATCTATTGCAACCCTTGTAAGAGAAAGCATTTAATTGGAGGATCGCTAACAGTTTTAGAGACTTAGTTACCATGGTAGAGCATGAAGACAGGCATAGCAGCCACGGTGGTAGAGGAGTAGTTGAGAGCCACATCTTGACATATAGGCACAGGGAGAGAGAGAGAGAGAGAGAGAGAGAGAGAGAGAGAGAGAGAGAGAGAGAGAGAGAGAGAGAGAGAGAGAGATTGGGCCTGGCATGGGCATTTAAAACCTTAGAACCCTAGTGACACACTTTCTCCAACAAGGCCATGCTTCCCAATCCTTTTAATCCTTTCAAATAGTGTCACTCTCCAGTGACTAAGCATTCAAATATATGAACCCATGAGAGCCGTTCTTATTCAAACCACAACATACAACAACTGTGGCCCTATAACACTTGGTGTGTGCAGAAACTGAGTCCCTGGAACAAACTGAGTTCCTGACTCTTATATCTACTTTTGAGTGTAGGTCCTTAATCTTTTTCATCATATCATGGATTTCCAATTATTTTTGAAGAATCCACTGCTCGGGGACTATTAGTTCATTTGTATGTGAATACCACTGCTCTTCTGTTCTCCCATTTGCCCTAAGTATGAATAAACTCATGCCTGGTGCAATTTATTATTGATATTTTTTTGCTTAATTTTGTCCTGTGTGGAACTGGGAAGGGACAAGTCCCCCAGACCTCAGGTATAGTGGGGGAGGACAGCTAATGGAGAGAGAAGTAGGAGAAAATGAGAGGGAGGAGAGGAAGGCATGTGTGACTAGGAGGATTGAGCCTGGTTAGGAATGGAAAATAGGAAAGAGAGAGAGAGACAGAGACAGAGAGAGAGAACATAAAAGAGGGAGCCAATATTGGTTTGAAGATAAAGTTGAACACAAAGAAAGGTCGAGGGAACTACAAGACTGCTCCCAACTAACAATCTCAGCTTCCGTGGAAAGGCTATCATAAATGCCCTTCCCGGAGAGTGAGATCAACAACTAACTTCTCCATGGAGTCCTCAACTAATGCCTGTTGAAAACAGGAGCAAACACCCATACATAAACACTGAGTCAAACTAGAACCCAGAAGCAGATGGAGAGGACAAGACCATGCGGTAGAAGTACATAGAGACAGCTTACCTGAACAAGGAGGAGCTAAGGGCCACTAGACTGATAGCTGGGAAGCCAACAGAGGTCTGACTCGGACTCCCCTGAATATGGGTCTCAGCCAGAAGGTCTGAGCAGTCTAAGAGACCTCAGACAGTGGAGCCAGGATGTATCCCTGGTGCACAAAAGGACTTTGCAAACATATCCCCCATGGAGGGATAACTGCCTTATTCTAGAGATAGGAGAGAAGCCCTAGTCCCTACTTCACAGGACCTGTCAGATCTACATGACCCCAACTGGATGGCATTCCCCTACATATTGTATTGTGTTGGGGGGTTGGGAGGGGAGGGTGTTTAGAGTGCATGGGAGAGGGTAGAGAGGGCAAAAGGGAGGGAAGGAGGGAGGGAGGGCTTGGGGGGGAGGGAGGGAGGGAGGGAGAGGGAACTGGGATCGACATGTAAAATAATAATAATAATAAAAAAAAATGCTTTGACTCCAAAATTTAAGTTGAAGAACAAGTTACTGGGGAAAAGTATTTCTATTTTTGTTTCCACAGAAAATGAAAAGATGTGGATTCCTTCCAGACTAATGTGGTTTGATCACACCAGACCGCCTGAAACAGAGTACAAGCTGATCCTACATTCCAAACAGCTGGACAAAACAGCCCTACAGACTACAGCTAGGATATCTGAATCTTCTTCGAATCCCCCAAGACAGCGCCCCTTACCAGCAGGAAGTAGTTTGGAAAGAACGACGCCCAAATTCCCAAATATTGTGTATAAATGTTTGTTTTCATTTAATTGGACTTTGTTATATAAAATTAAATAAAAAAATACTCTATATGCAAAAAAAAAAAAAAAAAAAAAAAAAAAAAAAAATTTTGTCCTGTGTGGATAACTTCACACGCCTAAAATGTTAGTTCTTTGCATTTGTCATTCTAAAAAACTGAATGAAATGACAATTTAAAATCCTGGGAAGTTGGATAGTTTTAAAACTTCAACTGATCTGTTAAACCAGTTTAGTTGAGCCAGGCCAGATGAGCCTCAGGGAAGTTATAAAAGCTAAATTAAACTGAGCACAGAATGCAATTTGCTAGCAATGAACCTAGCTCACAATTTGCCTTCTCCAGCAAGCACTACTCTGTTTTGACCTCATGCCAGCAAAAATTCCATGTGATAATCTTTGGGCTTGCACAATTCCTCTAAGGATGGGTATGAAAGGAAAAAGAACATTTGCTCTGCCAACGCCTGCAAACTTGCTGACATTTGTTGAAATACAGATGTCATCTGAGAGAAAGGTGAGTAGGATGTGCTCAAAGAGCTGGTTTCACAGCCTTTCCATCTATACACATAAAGACCATTTGAACCCCCCAGTGACTGTCAGGACTCTACTCTGGCAATGACTTCCAACAAACAGACACATACTGACTTTTATGTCCTTTATGAAGATCATCTCAGGATACTATAAGCAATGTGGAGAGAAACTTGCCTTTGTGATTTTCACAAATGTTAGCCCATTTCTCCCCATAACTCATTGAAATGGTGATTAAAAGGGGAAGAATCTGGAATTACTGGTGCGGAGAGAGTTAGCACATCTTACATCAAACGAATCTGTCATTTAAATTACCCGATTCTACACTGAACAGAAAAAACATGCTGGGCAAGGATGGTGTCTTAGGTAGGTTTCTGTTGCTACAATCAAACACTATCACCAAAAAGCAAGGTAAGGAGGGAAGGGTTTATTCTGCTTACAAATCCACATCACAAAAGAAGTCAGGACAAGAACTCAAGGATCTTGGAGGCAGAAACTGAAGTAGAGTCTGCAGAAGGAGTGCTACTTACTGACCTGTTCAGCCTGCTTTCTTATAGAACCCAGAACCACCAGGCCAGGACTAAGCCCTCCCCATTAATCACTAATTGAGAAAATGCTTTACAGCAGGATCTCATAGAGGCATTTCCTCAACTGAGATCTCTAGCTTGAGCCAAGTTGACCCAAAACCAGCCAATACAGATGGGGAACAAGAAGATATCTATTTTCTGATGGACCAAAGTGGGATCAGATTGTTATATGCTGGAGAGACTATCCAGTTCACACTGACTGCTCTCATTGTAGAAGTTTCTGGACAAGGATGTATGGATGGTGAAATATATTTGCCAGCCACGACCAATCGGGATAGTCCTGACCTGTTATATTTCAATTATTTCCAATCATTTTGCTGTTCAAAGACTTAGACCCCCAAGGAGGCTCAACAGTATGAAGAAGAAGAAGGGGAATAATATAGTAGAAATTGGGTAGAATCAGTTAAACATGGATGAGAGATAAGACGGAAATGCCAAAGGTGTCTTTGGTTTTACTATGGTCAATTGCTCAAAGCAAAAAATACGAGATGCCATAGAGCAAATGTGAAGTGATTCTTGGTACCTACATAATGCATCCATGGATCAACTAACCCTCCCCAAAATATATGAAGTAGATATTATCAAAAATGCATATTATTTGTTTATATTAATTTTAATCCTTTAGTAATTTTGAGGGCTGTTGAGAAAGTCCACACCAATTTCTACTATACATACTACATCATAAAATACCCTTTATGTATGTTGAAATTTATGATGTAGTATGATGGCAAAGAATTCCATGTAAAATTATTATATTTGATAGCTTAAATTCATTTAAAGTGGTTTCACTCATGCTTAGGTTAAAGAACTCAATTTAGGGGCCAGAGTGATGGCTAGGTGGGTAAGACTGCTTGCAGTGCAGTATGAGAACCTGAGTTCAAATCTCTAGAACACAGGTAAAATGAATGCTATCTGTAATCTGGGAGCTCATAAAGGAACATGGACACAGCGACAAGAGAATACCCAGAAGTTCATGGGTGAGTATGATGTGCACAGCAGCAAACAAGAGTCTGTCTCAAACCAGGTAGAAGGTGGGGATTGACATGCTAGGTTATCCTCCAATCTCCATATATACCACACACTCTCACACACAGCTTAAAATAAAAATAACCTAATTTAAGTTAAATATTTGTAATATAGCAAAGAACATAGTCAGTTGCAGTAGTGTGACAACTGATAGCTGGAAATTATTCAGTGTCAGCAGTGGGGTGAGAAGGAAGGAAAATAAACAATAAGTAAGCAAAAATGCTTTAGAATGTACCCTAGATATCACAGCGCTATAACCCCCCCAGTCTTAAACTATAATGATATACAATCCAGCTCACACTGGATTAGAAAGATTAGTTCTCTTGAAGTCAAATGCAATTTAATCCAGACCAATGAACAAATATGCAGTGCCCTCCGTGCACAGGCACCACATTAGCTTCTGGAAAACTAAAGGGCTCTGGGGTCAACAAAGTCAAATGCATATGTAAGAAATAGTAAATAAGCTAACTGTGGACCTTGAGGTGATTGTATATGTAATGAGACATGCACATTTCTAGAACATATGAAGACACAAAAAATATTGTTAGTGTACTTAATACTCTCTTGATGATGTGACTTTTTATTTTGGGGGGGAGGGTAGAAGAAGTAGATAGATTTAAGAAGGAACTTTTAATTTTTGTTTTGTTTTGTTTTGTTTTTTTGTGTACCCCTGGCTGTCCTAGAACACACTCTGGAGACCAGACTGGCCTTAATTATTTTTATTATTTATTTAATTTTTTATTTGGTCTCCTCTCATACCATACATTGCAACTGTAGCCTCCTTTCCCTCCACTCCCTCAAATCTCACTCCTCCCTCTCCCTCCTGATTCACTGCTTCTCTGTTTCCCTTCAGAAAAGACCAGACCTCCCAGTGATACCAACTGAATACAGCATAACAAGACGCAATAAGGACTAGGTATAAACCCACTTATAAAGACAGGATGAGGCAACCCAGTAGTATGAAAAAGCTCCTAAGAGTAGACAAAAGAGTCACAGACACCTCCACTCCCCGTTAGGAGTTTCACAAACACTCCAAGCTAAACAGCCACAGCAGGTATGCAGAGAACCTAGTGTAGACCCATAAGGGCTTTGTGATTGCTACTTAGTTGGCTCTGTGGGCTGCGTTCTGGTGTCTTCAAACCCTCTGGCTCCTACAGTTCTTCTCCTTTATATTCTGCTGGCTTCTCTTAGCTCTGTCTAATGTTTGAGTATGGTCCTCTATATATGCTCCCATCAGCAGTAGGAGAAAGCCTCTCTGATGATAATTTGCTAGGTGCTAATGAAAGAAGGAACTTCTATCTGAGCTTTTCAAAATTAAAGGGGAGGAAGTCAGAGATTTTTGAGGGAGAGAACAGAAGAATTACTTGGTGTCCTTGGTATAGATGTTTGTTTCTTTGAAGGAGGAAGATAGAGATGGATCTTTCATTAGTATACCTTTCAGATCCAGTATTAGAAATATAGAATTCAAAATGGAAAGACTTTACATATAAACATGAAGACAAAATTTTGCATCCACAGAACCCACATAAGATCTGGATAGCTATAGTAGCCCACCTGTAATCATAGCACTCAGGAGGCAGAGATGGGGGACTCCAGGGGAAAGCTGGCTACCTAAATGAACAGGAACTGACAAGCTCCACAATCGAGAGACAGACTCTGTACCATTAAACAAAGTGGAGAGCAATTGAGAGACACCTGATGTCAAACTTGGGCTGCTGTATACCTGTTTGCACACATGTGTGCACTCTTTTACAGGTAGCATGTTCATGCGTGCGTGCGCGCGCACGCGCGCGCGCACACACACACACACACACACACACACACTACTTTCACATCACTTCCACAGCTGGGTTTTGCGGTACACAGGTATAATGCAAGTACTTAGGAGGCTGAGGTAGAAGACTGTGTGTGCTATGCAGCCTGGGCCACACTACAAGACCCTGTCATCAAAGAATAAACAATCCAGAATTCCATAGGTTTAATTCAAATTTTAGCACATTCACTTTTCTACTTTTTGAGGGCATCAAATATAAGTAATGCTCATTCTCAAAGGCTGAAGGAATATTGGAATCATCTTATTGTTTATTTACTCAATTCAACAAATACTTAAGAGTCTACTGTAATGGCAGATACTACTTTAGGCCTTTAGGAAACATAAACATAGATTTACATCCTTTCCCAGTGCTTTGGGAATTAATAGACAACTAACACACATCATCAATAGGCAAATACTAGTGATTTTTTTTTCAAAGGCAGTACGTGCTAAACAGAAATTGATAACAGGTCATGTAAGGGGAGTTTTTGCCCAAGGAAGTCTTACCTAGTCTTACCATCCCAGCAAAACGAGAATATCTCTAAGTATTGGAGATCCACTTTAATTTTATAGCATGCCCTGATTTGCTTTTGATGCTGACACACTTAAAGGGCCAGGAGTAGTGTGTATGTGTGTATGAACTTATGCATCACTCACTCACTCACTCACTCACTCACTCACTCACTCACTCACTCACTCACTCACTCACACAAACATCATATTTAAACTTAATCACCCAGGTGAGTTTCACTGAAAAGGAATCTTCTGGGTACAGATCTGTAAAAGAGAGTGAGAGCAAGAGTGAGGCCAAACACAGGTCTCTAAGTAAAGACAGAAATGACCAGGACAAAGTTCTAAGGCAGTGGCTCTCAACCTTCCTAATGCTGTGACCCTTAATACAGTTCCTCATGTTGTGGAGACCCCCTACCCCCCAACCGTAAGATTGCTTTCGTTGCTACTTCATATCTGTAATGCTACTGCTATGAATCATAATATAAATATCTATGTTTTCCAATGGTCTTAGGTGACTTTTGTGAAAGGTTCATTTGACCCACAAAGAATTCCATAGGTTTATTCAAATTTTAGCACATTCACTTTTACCATTTTTGTTATGTCATGACCCATGGAACCCACAGATTGAGAACTACTCTTCTAAGGTTTCTGAGCAGTACAGTTGGCAGTGTAGATGACGTGAGATGGATGAAGACTTAGCAGTATATGACTAGGCTGTAGGAAAGGAGTTTGATGTGAGATACTTCAGGAGCCTGGGCCATTGTAAAAGAGGTAAACTTAGCTCTGAGTCCACTGGAGAGGCTGGCTAGTTCTTACCTGAGAATGACACAGTCACCTTGCATTTTAGAAATGTCATCATGGTAATTCTTTGTGCAATCTCTGCTATGGAGCAGAGGTAATGGAAAGTTACTCTTCTGGCAGGAGCTGCTACAGTGTGAGAGACAGATGAAAGCAGGAGGTCTCCACATCTCACAGCAGGAACAAAGAAATTCATTAGGGACTCATCAGGGGCTCTGGGTGCTTTCTTCTTATTGAACCAACAGAAGGGGACTATTTTGCTCGCTTTCTTCAGAGTCTTGTCTTTATCCACAATTCAGTCCCCAAATAGTGAAACCCACTTAAGTTTAGTTGACAGATAACTGCTTTTGTTTGGCAAACAGTGGGTTGATTCCAGTGTAGATGGTTCTGATGATTACAATGTGAGAAAGAACTTTGAGTCTTTCAAAGACTTGACCTACAATTAGCAGCAAATAAGTAATGAAGGTGATGGATGATAAACTTACACTTTAAAATTTAGAGTATAGCTCAGCCTGTGTCACTGAGTCTTGTTATATTCCTTAATGTCCTTGAGTGGTAGGTGCCCTGGGTGGGTAAATAGAGTATTCTAGTATTCTCTGTGTTGGTGTTTTTACTGTACTTCCAGCTCTAACAAGTCACCCTGAGCAGGAGATGGGAGCAGGGCTACAGGTAGATTGTCAGGATCTATAACTCCAGCACTTTCTAATGTTACTATAGCTACCAATGTAACCTTATTTGTCTATGCCTGCAGTTTGAGGATATGATTGGTTAGTTTTTGTAACAATGGATTATTCCCTTCAGGCCAAAATCCAGAGAGGCCCTCATCATGATGATTAAGAACACACTCATTCCTTTAAAACTAGACAAAAATGTACCTACATCCTAGGGATACTATGGCATTATATAAAAGAGAAGGGGAATAATTGACAATTATTTAAATCAGTACTATTAATAAGTTTACTAGGATTAAGGCACAAAGATATTTTACATGAAATCTCTTCATTCATATAATTCATTTTAATCGATTTTAATTCATTCAATTAATTGCAAAAATAAAACATCTAAAGCTGACTTTTCATAGTCTTCCTTTGATGGGAGGCAAATCAGAACCCCAGAGAATTTAGAAACTTGCCTTAAGCTACTTAACTTGCAAGTAGCACAGTGAGCATTTGTAAGACATTGGCATTCATAGCCTGTGGCATCTTAACCACCATTCCTCACCCCTCTCTATGCAAAGGGAGCATTAGCTCAGCATTTGGCAGAATTGCAGCCTCAACAAATGGAAGCCATCGCGATGATGGTTATTACAGCAGTGGGAATTCAATATGTGGTGGGTAAGTGAATGAATCCATGAGTCATCCACACTGGGGCATTGAGGTGATAATTGAGCTCAGGAAGAAATGAGCTCATAGAGGGGGTAGGGCAAAGAAGGGCTGAAATCTGGACCATAAGTAACTATATGCCCTCATGCAAGCTCAGATGGCATTCAAACCAGAAGTGACTTTTTCTTACAACCTGTAGCAGAAACAAATGTTTCCTTCCGGGACTAGTTGAATGATTCTCAGATTTTGGTTCTAACTCTTTAAGACTGTTTCTTCCACTTTACTTCAAAGCCACGACTTCCCTTTCAAAACATTTGCAAAATGGTAAATCCTACCTCCAAAGAGCCTATTGAAGTTGAGTTGCAAACATAATCGCTTCTGTCTGGTAAAGATTAATGACGTTTCCGATACAGATAGTTCTGATTAATTGCTGTTGAGATTCCTGAGCTCAATGGTCAAAGCTGGAAAATGAACTCTTAAATGAACTCAGAAGACAAGAGGCCCCTATATCCTTGTACATAATCCAATCAAAGAGATTGCAAAGGAAAACACAAGGGCCAGTATTAAGTTCATGGTCACATGAAAGGTCCTTGCTGTACTCATGAAAGAACTACCAGGTCATCCCTCACTCAGAGTGTCCTTTGATATATTAAAACAAATAACAGTGTCTCTAAGACATTGATACTTGGCTTCACTCATTAAACATATATTAGTTGTCCAAAAACTTCTAGTTTCTAAGTCTTAATGCTCAAAGATATTTAAAGCATCAAATTAAAAAAAAAAAGTCAAGAAAAAAAGAAACTTGCTTAATTGAATTGGTAGGTGGAAGGAATAAGAGATAAAAACTTCAACTGGAAGGCTGCCATTCAACTGATGCTGAAAGTTTTATCTTACTGGACATATTCCAAGAGAGTGACAGAAGAACCATCACTAAAAATAACGTGTATGTGTATTATTAGACAATAATAATAGGGTTTTTAAATAGCTGTGTGACCTTGGAAAAGTAACTTAAGGTCACAACACTTTGTTATACTCCTATAAAAGGAAGATAGTGACATCCAATTTCTTTACAGTAAAGAGTTGAGATGCATCTGCTTGGCTGACTACGAAACTTCACTGCCACTGCTGTTATACAGAACTCCTTCCTCCTTCGTCATCCAACGGTGTGTAATATTTAAAGCTGTGTTTGGAAGATGCTTGGTGTCTTGACTCTTTGAAGATCACCAAATGGATGGATTTTTCTCAAACCGTCTCAAGAAACACAGACTTGTAACATTTCTTCTCTATGTTTTAATCCATTTTTTCAAACTCTTCCATGTTATATCTGGGTAAAAAGGTGGAAGATTTCAGTTGGAAATTCCTCACTTTCACGTCCCTGTGATGATTGACAACCTATTACCGAACAGCTCTCATTGCTTGTCAACTTCTGTCCATTGCTTAAAACATTTTTTGAAAAGGTTGCTTATTTTAAAATATAGATTGATACACATTTGAAATAAAATATTTGAGAATATACATTTATATGGAAAAGTATATAAACTTATATATTTCTATAATGTGTATGTTACATATGTAAACATACCTAGTCTAGAAATGAGGAAAATATGTTTTACCGTAATAAGCAAATTATAATAAAAAAGGAAGAAAGATATTAGGAACAGAGTCTGTTTAACCTAAATCTTAAAGATGAGGAAATTTGATGAGACATTTACATAGGAATAAGATAATCTCCAGATAATGTCTTGGGATGATGTAACAAAAATACAAAGGTTAGGAAATATCATGCTTATGGCATATCACCGTATTTGCTTAAGATAGTCAGGCTCTCCTGTTCCATCTCATTCATCTCAGGCTACTCTAATGGCCTGTCTCTCCTGGAGGGTAATAATCATTACAGTGTTGATACTGGCATAGACTGTTGAATGTGTTTTGGCCAATGAAATAGGACATGGCCTGTGCTGTTTTGGAATAGAGGATTTAAGACTGATTGTTTTGTAATCACTTTTACCATTTTGCCAGAAGAAGGAGACTGCCATAGATAAGGGCTCTTCCTTTGGCTGGGATCACAAATGAAGGCAATATGGAGCAGGGCTGATGTTGACTACTTTGTCATAATGCATGACTGAGAACTAAGGCCTTGCTTTTCCTAAACTATTAAGATCTGGGAGTTATTATGACATCATAATCAGCTGAGGCTTAATGAACACAGTGTGTTTATTTTCCTGTTCTGCTTTTATCTATAATCAACACATAAATCCTGAGGGACAAGTTTGCCAAAAGATTATGCTAGTCTTGATGCCTTTATCTGTGAAATTTACAGCTCAGTGGCTGGGAAAAAGGACCCTCTTTTACCCATCGAGCATGAAAACACTATGCTGGGATGAATATAGCTTATTAGGTAGATGATAGATTAGGGACTATGGTCACATACTTCAGCAGAAATGAATAAAATTTTAAGCTATCTCTCATAAGACCAGTGTGGTCTAATAATATTTACATTCTCCCACTTTCTATTGGTTCTACTTTCAAGCACACTGAATTAAATTTTAAATTAGTCTCTTCATTATATTTTAATTATGAATTCTTATATAATCCTTTCTGTGGTTACTTAAATATTTCTATTTGTGAACCATACTAATTTGATTACTACTATCAACTAAGTTGCTCCTGTCATTTTTATGATTAATTTAATTTTTGAACCAAATTATTGACATGTAGAGAATATCCTGCTTTTAGGTGGTTGACATTTCATAGGTGGATATACTGAGTTTCCACCCTCCACTGCCCTCTCTCATGGCTGAATGAAGAAGCCTTTTTTTCATTTCCAACAAGCAATCTTCCACTGAGTGACATCCACTGAGATGTCAACTTACCAGTGGTTATAGCACTAAAGAAAATAACATCTCCTCAAGATCCACCCTCATGCATGATGCAACAGTCATCATTGTGTGAAGCTCATATGTGAGTAACGATAGCTGCAATTTACAAGTACAATGACTATTTCATGTATAGAACACTTTGTTTCAAAACAATCTTACCCAATCTCGGGTTCTTCAATTCGTTCTAACTCAACCTCCTTGATTTTACCTAAACCGTGGAAGAGATGATATACATGCACAATTTAGGGCTGAGTCCCTCAGAATCACTTACTCTGTGAACTTTGACAAGTTGTGAGTCTGTGCTAATCTCTATTCACTGCAAAAACAAGTTTCTTAGACCATGATTGAGAGCAGCTGTAACTTGGGGACATAAACATAAATAGTTAGAAATAAGTTTGACAATGTGCTCATTTAGCCAAACAATAGTAGGATCTCCATATACCCTGAGAGTCAGGGCACAACCTTAATTACTGCTGTTTCTGGAAAACAGTGAAACAGTAAGTGTTATTTTTCTAAATACGTTTAGGATTGCCCCGCCACTTTTTTTTCCCCTCTGAGACAGTGTCTCACTGCATATCTTAAACCGGCCTTGAAGTCACAATCCTTCTTCCTCAGCTTCCTGAGCACTGGGATTATAGGCATGCACCGTCTTGTCTGGCTTTCCTATATTCAGACAATAATACATCTCACAATGGTTTCCTTTATTTCTCCTACACAGAAAACCGAGAGTGCACTTATACAGTGCATGAATTGATATCTTTGGAATAAGATTAGTAAACATTTATAACTGTGTCTGAGTTAAAGTTTCCATGTAGGTAATATCTATTAATATTCATACAAAAGACTTTAATTGGAGTTTTCTCACATAGGGGGTAATGCTCCTTCCAGAAGCTATAGTCTGCCAAATAAAAAAACTCAGTGCCAGGTATGGGAGAACAGAGGTATCCTAGAGACCTACAAATAACAGATGTTATTGCTAGTGCTACTGGTTTCCCACTAGAGCTTGATGGTAAGATCCTATTGCTGATAGCTCACACGTTGCTCACAAGACATAGAGAAAGGAAATTGGTAATGAGAGGAAACTCCTCCTTGCATGCTGTTGGGTGAAAAGTCATTAATAGCCTACTCAGTCTTGAACCCTGGAATTACAATAATGATACACATGGCTAGATAAGCCACATGGATGCTATAGTGACATGGGTGTTGTGGGGGTAATAAATCATCTTCTGGCTGGACTTAATGCCTACTCACAGAAGGAAACATATGCCTGGAACTATAAATATGGCTTGGAGATCTCATAGGTTCCACTGGTGAGCCATATTACTATTATTTCACTAACTGGACATGGTCTCAGACTGCCCCTACATTTATGTCTCTCTCCCAAAGACTATTGCTGCTCTTGGATCTAATCAGAAAAGTTTCTTTGTGAAGTAGATGATAGCTAATGGATGGACTCACAAACTGGTCAGACTGCAAAGACTAAGTATCTGTGAGGTGTCCAGCCGCAAATGGAATTTCTATGTCACACCCAATTTCCAAAATTCCAGGGTCTATTGCAGAAGAGGAGACAGGAAGATTGCAGAAGCTAGAAGTATGGGGGGGAGTGGAACAAAACAGCTTCCTCTGGACATGGCAGAACTTGTGTATTCTTGAACTCAGTAGCTGCAATGGCTAGCACAGGACCAAGCCAGTTAACACCTAAACAGGGAGGGGGAAGAGCATCTGAGGCCCACCTTTAACTGAGAAGATAAGGACAATTAATGACTTCTGGGGGAAGAATCAGCTTTCTGTTAGGTAGATCATACTCTAGTAGTACATCATGAGCTTATGGGCAGCACAAGTGGAATTTGTGTTGCTTTTAAAATAAGAACACAAGCTGGGTGGTGGTAGCACACGCCTTTAATCCCAACACTTGGGAGGCAAGGGCAGGTGGATCTCAGGGAGTTTGAGGCCAGCCTGACCTACAAACCAAGTTCCAATACAGCCAGGGCTGTTACACTGACAAAGCCTGTGTCAAAAATCAATCAAACTAACAACAAACAAACAAACAAACAGACAGACAGACAAACAAAATCCCAGACATAAAGTTGAAAGGGGGTGGATATTGAAAGAGTTGTGGGGAGGAGTAGGGGTTTAATACAGTCAAAATACATTGTAAGCATGTATCACATTTTCAAAGATTAAGGTATTATATTGAAATAAGAATCATACAAGATGTATTCACACCATACACATTGAACATTAAGCGAAAACTCAAAAATTTGCTCAAAGGACACCTTGGGAAACAAATGGTACCGAGGGCAGCAGGGTGTGACAAAGTGCTCCCAGCACCTGTATCTGAGAAGGGATTTGTTGTCAAGATTGTAAAGAATTCCTACAACTTAATAAGATAAAGACAGGTTTTGCACAGCTATGATGACTACAAGACTCAGAAAATTATTCAAACTCATTGTTCATCTCTTAAAATACAATTTAAAGACATAATGAGGTACATTGCATGTCCACCAGTATGGCTGAGAATGAGTGCTACATGTTAGTAGTAATAATGAATTTCTAGAACTCTTGACATAGCTACTGGGGCTGTAAAGCAATACTATCGATTTAGAAAACATTTTGGTAATTTATTCCTTACATAGATTCTGCATAGTCAAGTGTGTTATATTTTTAAACGTCAAATGTATTTAGATTAAAAAGCACGAATCTCACACACATACTCATTCATCTGTAGATGAATACATGTTTCTAGTTTGAGGTCTTCATTCATGAAGCTGCTATGAATATTTTATTATTTTTGGTAGACTTATAATGACCATGTGGGAACACAAACTCTCATGTATGGTTGATTGCTTACCCTGCACAATCCCGGGATAAGAAATTGGGTGACCTTTGTATAAAAAGAGAACAAAATAAAATCATTTTGAGTATACTGTAAAAATCTAGCAGTCTCTTTAAGGCCTAAAATTGAGATGGAATTAAACTATCAGCTTCTATCTTCTTGCTGTAGGACAATTAGCTGACTAAAGCCCTCTGCTGTCTTAATGTATTCTTGTGATTATTTGGTCAGGAGGGGTCCCAAATTCTATGAGAAATCATAAGTCACCACAAAAATAGCTCTGTTAGTGCTTATTCCAACCAGTCTGAAAAGGTCAGAGGATACTGCAGGTACCTTTGGAGGTTCCATTGACCTTACTTTTTGAGACAGGGTTTCCTAGTGGACTAGAAGTCACCAATCAGTCTAGACTGTCGAGCTAGTAAGCTCAAGGGACCCACATGTGTCCACTTCTGTAGACTGGGATTATAAATGCACAACCATGCTCAGCTTTGGGGAATCAAACTCAGGACCTCATGATTTCAAGGCAAGCATTTTTCTACTGAACCATCTCACAGCCCCATTTTTCTATTCTATCAAGTCATACACATACACAGTATTTCACAGTTGCTTATCAGCAGTTGTCCCTTCCTTTTAATATCTATAGGAAATAAGCATTAGACCAGGTTTCTACCTGAGGGCTGTCTGTATAATTCATTCTCAATGGGTACTATTAACTTAAGTCAGGGCTAATGACAGAGATTACTAATCCTTCTTAGAAATAAGATGGCCTATTTTCATCCATCACTGCAAAATAATCCATAAATGCAACATTGGATACATGTCTCACATCAAGAAATTCAACTGTTATTGGGGCCTCCACTGCAGCCCATGCTGCTAATGCATTGTCTTTCTTCCTTTGTCTGCTCACCAGGCCCTACTGGTTGCCCGGCTCATATTTAGACAGATTTTTGGCTTGAGGAACAGAAACACTACTTTTTTTTTTGTCTCAGTTTCCCCTTTCTAGGTCATGTCTTCAATAAATATGCCCACTCAAGACATTTTTCAGTTCATTCTTAGAATGTGTCACTGTAGAAAAATGAGAAAAGCTATGTGGGGCCTTACATTGACCTGGCTTATAGTCTTTTCTGGGAAACACATGTCAAAGGGACAGTTATATTAGGAACACCAAAATGAATCTCTATAGTGTGGGGGAAAGAGATGGATGGCACCATGGTAGCATATGATAGGTGACTAAATTTGCATGGAGGATAGAGTGGCTTTCAAGAGAAAGCAATGATCATGTTTCACTCTTGAAAATGAGAGGAAGGTGTTCTTAGTTACCACCTAACAATGCTGCTTCTGTGTTAGAAGGCACACAAGGCTACAGATGGAACATGTTTAATTCTTTCTCTTCTCTTTTCTTTACATAGTTATAGAAAATGCATATGAGGCCAGTGACTAAGACAAAGTTGGCTTTCTTTTGGATCCCACATAACAGTGAGTTCTGGAATGTTGATCAGCAGCTCTGGCTTCATTGTTCTCCTGTGAAAGTTAAAGATGCTCAAACCCTCGAAATTCATAAATGAACAAAGTGATTTAGCATTGCATTATAGCCAGGGGGATGTTTTTGTTCAAATTCACTGTAAAAAAATGCTTGAGAGACATTCTTTTCCAGTTTCCATTGTAAGACTGATGTCTCTCTCCCTTGTCACTATACCATGTAGCCTTTGGACACAACTTAGTTCCTTTAGCTTTAAAAGAAATGGAAGGTTTAAGATGCTGAATAGATGCACCTGGAACTCATAGCCTTCTCCATGCAGGGGAAACAAATTAACCGGTGCATAGATACACTTTTGAGGTAGGTTACTACAGAACACTGGAAATTAGAGAGAGAATCTAGAAACTGTAATATTCACAGGACTGGGGTGACATCAAGGGAAAGGGAACAAAAAACCTCAGTATTTATGAGACATCTCTGATGATAAAGTAGAGACAGTTTCCATAATACGGGTAGTGGTGGTGAGGGCAGATGGAGAATCCATGCAAACACACAGTTTATATTTTGGCAATCTAATATTGAAAGTCCTAGAATTCTCAAAGGCTTTAGCCTGCTTAGAAAAATAACTGAAATCTACATCTAACCTTGCTGTGGGAATGATGTTGCATCATTTCCCAGCGAGTTCCCATATTCTATTTTGATATAGAAGTTGTCGTATGCATCTGGACTTCAGTACAGGTCTGAACTGTATGCATGTTTCCATTTCTGGGTTGTCACAGGCATTCCACTGCAATGGCTTAGGAGGACAGCTGGCTAAAAACTCCAACTTTATTCTGCAGAGTGTTTTGATCCAAGCCTGGAGACTTCTCTTTATTGTGGGAGACAGATGTTAAGAGAATAAGGGGCTTTGAGCCCAAGAGCCAGGAGATCAGGGCAGTGAGCTTTGATATCAAACAGTGGCCAGATGCACCTGAATTTACACTGGTATCAGGATTGAAGGCAGGTGCCCATACACTTCCTGCTGTCACTCATTGTCCCATGCTGTTCTACACTCAGACACCTACTGCTGACAGGGAAGCCAGAAAGTGCTGTGCCTCCTGGAATTCCTGTCCATGGGGAAATGTTCATTAAGAGGACTCAGTCAAGACTGTTCAAATTAAAACCTACAGAGAAGTGAATTAAAAGGAAAAATATAAGAGATATGGAGAACCTGTCAAAAAGGCCACATATTCATTGGAATACTAAGGGGGGGAGAGAGACAGAGAGACAGAGACAGAGAGAGAGAGAGATTGAGAGAGAGAGAGAATGAATTAAAACCCCTGAAGAGGTAATAGCAAGAAATTGTTATTATCCCCAAAATGTCCAAAGACTCTGATCCCATAAAATAACAATCAACAAAGACAATCACACTGGTGTCAGGGATCACTGCATAGTCAACAGGCTGTAGTGAGATCATTATGATAAAAGGATGTGGTAGAGGAAGGCTGCTTGTCCTATGACAGTCAGGAAGCAAAGAGAGACAGCATGACAGGCCACAAACAAGATAGATCCGGACAAGGGCATTCCTCCCATGATGCACCACAACCTTATAGTCCATTCAGTTATTTTAATGCACTCCAAATCTAGAAAAGATGTTCATTAAAGCTCTTGGCACAAACATGGTTCTTGTCAAATGGAACACAGTATGTTTCCATTTTGACCCATAAATGCAGTAGAACTTGAAAATACTCAGCTGACCAGGAATATATATATATATATATATATATATATATATATATATATATATATATATACCCAAATGAGATCTTTAGAAAAACCGACGATTTGTTAGTAATTTACCACCATACACAATTTGGGCTTCTTTAGCCTTTAACTGTGTTTTGAAATGGTATCAGTTCTCCAAACACACAGGATGCCACTTCTGCAAGGCTGTCCTGATGACATCTCCCTAAGCAGAGACTTCTAGGAGTAAGAATGAAAAGGTTACTTCATAGGTGTCAAAAGCCCATCCTCAAACATACTATTTCCTGACATCTTTGTGGAATCTTACTAGAGAACTAGTTTGACATACATCAGGCCCTATTATCTGTAGGTCACAGTGATTATCGGAAATTACGGTCAGAGCTGAGCCTCAGGTCTGAAAAATGAGTAGCTTGTTTTCACCACAGGGGTTTCAGCTTTTGCACAAATGGTCAACAAACCATTCTATTAAAGGATGGTGTGTACAAAGTTATCAAAGAGAAGAGGCCATTAAAAAGAAGGACATAAGCCCACCAACTTAGAAACAAAATTTATGATCAAAGTGAAGGGGGAGTAGAAACTGAAGCACTTTATGATCCTTTTGAATCAATGATCCACACCAACCAATGTCTTTAACAGTGTCCCCTTTTGACTAGGCTTCCAAAACTTAAATTACTATGTCTAAAAGTTTTAAGTGAAAGAGTATCTGGGAACTTGCTTTAAATGGAACAGAGAGACTTTCTGCTAGTCACTCAATTACTCAGTGGCTGACATTAGATAAGGACTTTAATGACAAAGAAAACCCATCAGAAGACATTGTATTTATCATCCTTGGAGAAGAATCAAGCTGTAGACAATCTTCTTGTCCTCATCTTTTTCTCTGGGAAGAAAAATTTTATAGGGAAAATTTATGGGGAAGAACATAAAGCTGTACTACAAACAGATGGTATAGTAACTTGACCTTAACTTCTTTTAAATCAAGCTTAGATCAACTCAATGTCCCAAAGATAATAGATTACATTACATAGTACTTTATCCTTTCTACAGTGTCACACATGTACCTTTGAATACTGTCATTTCTTTTCAATGCAATGACAAGTAGATATGTACTATTTCTTCCTAGGCATGGGATTGAAAGAGATGACATTCTATGTTACTTTGTGAAGATCAACAGAAGATGTTGACAGAAGTAGCAATTATAATACCTGGGGCACATCACAGTGGAAAGGAACTAGCTGACTTTCAATTAAAAGGTAGACAACATTGAAAATACCAGTGGGTCTTTGAAATGACAACAGGAAGAGATGACTCAATAAGGATCAAGGGAGATGGAAATGACCTCTCTCACTCACTGACAAATGATACAGAATCATAAACAAAACTGCTCTGTTTGTGTTTTGCCAATTGGAAGCTTATTTTGATGCTTTTCAACTTTCCACATTTCATTCTTTCCTATGGATCTTTCTTTTACAAAGCTGATATCTAACTATTTTTCTTATGATTTCATAAGTGCAGACTATCAGAGGATAGAAATACAACAAAGACACAGGAAGAGGGTCTATGCACATTAGGTCTCCATCATCTTCTAGGTTTCTCTGTAATCTGAAGTGTCATCTTCTATAGTGCAAATACAATGCCTAACCCAAGGATCTCTGCTAACTGATGACCTGCAATACTTGTTAGATTGTGTCATGATGCCAGTGGGTGCCTGAGGAGCCATTATCAGCCCTCCCACCTTGACTTCAAATGTGGAGGAGTATGAAAATCTATTAGGTAGCAGATGACTTCATCCAGTGGAAACAGCCAATGGCATGTAAGAACAAGACTGAAGGCAGAGGTCTGTGGTTTGCTAAAGTGAATGACTACTATGATATTTCCAAATGTGGCCAAATGTGTCCCATTGCCAAGCTGATGGTGCTGATGCTCAGACCTTTTGCATCTTCTCTTCTTCCCCCTGTAGCATCTTGAGCTGTGAGAAATTAGGTCAGACTAAGTCACTCAAACCAGTTTTCAGTTGTTGTTAGTTGTTTAGCCAATTGCAAATGCATAGCTTGGTTAAAAATAACTGAGTTTTCAAGAGACTGCAATTAAGTAAAAAATTTAAAGTCAAGCTTTTTTTCCTTAGAGGAATTACATTACACAGAAAATAAACTTTGACTGCACTCATGTCACAAGTTATTTTTTAAGAGCCATCAGACAATTCATTTAGCCAGTGTCTAATGCTTGCCTCACACAGAGAATTGCCTTATTGGAGGAATCGCTTCAGTCCTCAAGGTGTGGCTATGTGGCCATATTATGAGAATCTAATAGCTTCTTAGAACACTTCTACTATAGTCCAGATTCCTTATACATAGACTCTATGTAATTACAAAACAACGCTAGCCTTAATGACAGTAGCAGGGTCAGCTTAAAGAGATTATTTCCTGTTACTGTTTATGACGTGACAGTCCCTGAATATAGGCTGTAATTTAAAACTCCATCCAGAACAGTAGATTGAAATACCATAATTAATGGGTTTAACTGCCATGAATAAACTGCACTTCTTTGGCAAAAGAGAAGAAAGAAGAGTTCAGAGGGAGCTACAAGAAAATGATGCCCCATATGTTGGTGACTTTTCTCTGGACTCTTCAGACATCAGGCACTTTGAAGTTAGTAAGAAGAGGGTAATACAGACCAGGCATTTTCCCTAGGTTTGTTTGTTCCTGTCACTGAAGGACAATGACATGGGGGTAAAGACAAATGCTTCACAAGGTGCTCCATTCTCAAAAGCAAGTCTTAATACAATACTGAAGAAGCAGGTGTTTGGGAGATGGCCCAGTTAGTAAAGTGCTTGCTGAGCAAGTACAAGGACCTAAGTTCAAATCTCAGAACCCATGACAAAAGCAGGGTATGGGAAGTTAGACAGGAGAAACTTTGTGTCTTAGTATTCAAGAAGTTTACCAAAAATCCTGAGTCCTGTGCCCCAGTAAGAGATCCTGTCTCAAAAAGCAAGTCTGAACACTCCTGAAATTCACCTTTGACCTCCATGTATGCATATACTTTCATACAAGTACACACACACACACACACACACACACACACAAAGCGAAGAGGCAGAAATGTTTCAACATTACTTCACATTCAAGAGAAATTGTGAATAGTTCTGGCATATCCTTTGTGTGACTAAATAACAGTACATTCCCATCCCCCTGTTCTTAGCATGTTCAGGACACACTAGTCTATACCAGTCTATGCTGCTCAAACTCAAAAAATGACCAAGTGCGGATGTTGACATAAGTAAAACACCAAGTGACTCTAATACTCTCCATCTCTACAGTGAGGCTCTGCTTTGGTAGGTGCCATGGCTGTGGGCAACAGGGAGACACTAGTCTCCAAGTTTTTGTGTCTCTATTCATATGTCTGGGATCTAGCCAGGTTAAAATGCAGAAATCTTTATTCAATAGTTTTGGGGTTTGAAACAGGCACTCAACTGAATCTTTGTATGAGACAAACTACTACACATTGAGGAATATGGATTTCAAAGAAGAATCTAGAAGAAAACTTTTTATGGGGAAAAAAAAAACTATCCCATTATCTAAAAAATGTAATTATTAGGTTGAATATGCTCTTCCAAAGCAATTGTACTACACTTCATGAAGGTTTTTATTTTGCTTCCCTATATTATTTGTATTTTTCCCCCATGGTCTCAGGGATTGGACCCAGGATTTTATACATACCCGGTAAGCACTCTATCACAGTGTGAAGTCCTCAGCCCTATTGATACTGTCCTCTTGTGATTTTTGCATTAAAGCATTACTTCTAAGAACAGAGTTACATCTGAGTGTGTTAATTCCTTCTTCACCAAAGATGTATTCCCTCAGGCACATGACCAAGGAATGCCCTTTGTTTTCCAGTAATATCTCAAGAGGTCTTCAAAGGAAGTGGACAGATTAAAGTTGGGAGTCAAGGACATGTAAACTGAGTCACAGAAACATCCTGTGGTAGACATTAGTGTTTTGGCTAAAAATAGGGGTCCTATGCTGGAGAGATGAGAGATTGAAAGTACTCACCAGGAACCCTGACTAATCCTGATGAACTGAGTTCCATTCCCTGGACAATCACTCCGGATGAACTGAGTTCCATTCCCAGGACGATCACTGTGGAAGGACAGAACTGGCTCTTGTAAGCTGTCCTCTGATTTCCACCTGTGCTGTGACACACATGCACATGTATACACAAACGCATTGAATAAATAAAATGGAATTTAAAAATAGGGATACTAGTGGGACTCAAGCAGGACACTGGTTAGGAGGGCTGAAATTATACGTGTGTACAACACGGAACACACTCACTAAGGCCTCATTAAACCTTAGCTTTCATTTTTATCACAAAATGGATTCATTTCCTAAGGCCATTATTACAGAGTACACTCAACTTCAAGTCTGACAACAACAGCAATTTGCTCGTTCAGTACTTTGTGTCAGAAGATCAAAGTCACTTGGGGGAGGGTGCTCCCTGTTTTTTAAAGGTCCCAGGGAAGAAAATTCTCCCCTCTTCCAGGTTTGCAGACTCCAGGGAATCCATTGACTTCTGCCTGTCTTAAAATGTCCCTCTGCCCTTCTGTTAGTCCCTCGTGTGTGTGCGTGTGCGCGTGTGTGTGTGAGTGTATGTGTGTGTATGTTATAAGAACATCTGCCATTGGACTCAGAGACTGATTGGACAATGCAGGATGCTGTCATCTTGAATCTTAATTACATTTACAAAGGGCCTTCATCTCCTAGGACCAAGAGCATAGGTGCTGAGGATTAGCTCGCTAAACCATCCTTCCGAGGGCCACAGTTTAACAAATGACACAGAATGGGTTTCTAAGAGGATTTGTCTCTTTTGATGCTCTCTCTTCTAATTTTATTTGTATTCCTGTGAAGGGGGGAATGTGAATCATCTCAGCAACCCACTGAACATTACAGAAAGCAGCCTGTGTGATGGAGCAGAGAGAGAGGAGCTGAGAGAGAGGGAGGGAGGGACAGACTGAGGAAGGAAAGGACAGAGAGAGAGAGAGAGAGAGAGAGAGAGAGAGAGAGAGAAGAGGTAGGTGTGAGGGGACAATTGCTGTGTATATGGGCATACTTAGAAAATTATGAAATCAAAAGGGAAATAGAAGTTGAAGTGTGTGTGTGTGTGTGTGTGTGTGCGTGCGTGCGTGTGTGTGTGTGTGTGTGTGTGTGTGTGTGTGTGTGTTGGTGGGGGTGAGGGGATGGCCCTTACATTTCTACTCAGCAGGAATGAGAACTGACATTTCAGGTTTGCTGTGAACGTTCAGAGGCAGAACCCAGCTAAAGACAATAACACATAGTCTGGCACGTGGTATTTCATTTCTGTTAATAATACATGTTATTTTAAATGTTGCTTTCTCAAGGTCTATCAAGTAAGCGACAGAAGTGGCTAGTAACGTTCTTCTTGAATATTTTACCTATTGCGCTTTAAAATGTTTCCAACTACTATAGTTTCTGAACACACAGTGATTTCTACAACTCACACTGCAGCTCATCCATTGTTCTACAAGTGGGATCAATGGGGAAGATAGCATTTATGCTAGGACATTCTGCCACCTGCCGGTAGTCATGGGCTGCTGCAATTCTCATAAAACTTCAATTTAATTATAAGGTTTGGAAAGGGGACTTTTACACAGAATCTGTGAAGGCTCAAAAAATACTTATTAATTCTTGCTAATTAATACAGACATCCTTTGGTATATTTGCAGAATTAACTTCAGGATTCTCGGGGAACCAAAACTTGGAGAGACTCATGTCCCTTACGTAAAACCATGTGCTTTTTACATAAAACAGCTTACATATTTTAAATCATCTTTACATTAGTTATAATACTGAATGCCATTCATACATTATTCACATACTTGCTAAACTGCATTGTTTTTGGGGAGGCAACAAAGTAGATATTCATGCATTCAGTATATATACACTTTGCCTTCCTCAAATGGTTCTAACAGGATATCTGCAGTTGGTTCAGTCCACAGAGATAGGATTGTGCTGTCCTTAGTCAAAACCACTTCTTTATGCATGTTTGTGGGTCACTCCCATGCTCCTGGGATTTGCATATCGGCAGATGTCCATAGACTCAGCCCAAAGGCTTTTGTTGTTAAAGTCAGTAGCTTCTCACTTCTTATTCTTGGTTCATCAGTAGAACCTGGGACCTTACTGGAGTTGCAGAGGTGAGGCTTGGCTCATCCTAAATCTAAAGCCCGGGTTCTGTAACAAGTTGTGTATCCACAGGCGCTGTGTCTGTTGCTACTGCAGGCTGATGTCAGAGAACTTCTGGATAGTGGAAGCCTGTGCTTCCAAGCAATGAGTGGGATGGGGTGGCTGGATGGGTGTGGGGGAGGTGGTAAGATGAGAGCCAGGAGTACAGTGGTGGAAGAGGAAAGAGAATCTGATGAGAGAGTTTGGCCCAACTGCACAGCTTCATAAATCAGCAAGTGCAAAAGGCATGCTTTTGAGTACAAAAACAAAACAAAACAAAACAAAAAACCTCAAGTACTGACGACACTGCCAGTGTTTTGTTTGCTTCTGAGGGATTAGATTTATTTCTACCCATATTTTCTTACTTGCATATACCTGTTTTTATTTTACATAAAAAGTAATGTTGGCCGAGATTCCCCTCAATTTTATCTTACATTAAAATCATTTGAGTTTAAATTGAACCCATTAACTAAATATATTTATACACACTACTAAAACAAGGGTTGAAAACCTTGTAGAGTACAAAGGAAACATTATCCTACCATATGTAAAATCAGTTAAAAAATAAAATTAGGCTATTTCTAAATATTCTAATGTAATTGCAGTGGGACACACACACACACACACACACACACACACACACACACACACACACACACACACCTCTTACTGTATATCCAGGCTGGCCTAGAATTCACCAGGTAGCCCAGATAGGCCTCAAACTTGCAACAGCCTGATAGGTTTCTGCACCTGGATAATAGGTTTCTCTGCCAAGGCAATAAGCCAGATCAAGCAAATTAAAAAGTAAAAGAACAGGTTTATTTGGGCAAAGCACTCCTGGTGAGTCTGCCAGCCCTCAGAGATGAGGTGTGTGTGTGGGAGGGCAGGAGAGAAATCATATGGTCAGTCTAGAGCAATGACACACTGTCTACAAGCTGTGTTTGTGCCCAATTACAAGCTTTGGGTGGGGATTTGGGGAGCTGGTAGCCTTAGAGAAGGAGCTACCTTGGAACTCCATTTTTGGCATTCTTTCTGAGAGGGCAGGGTTTGGAGAGGGAGAAATGGGGGCCCAGCTGGAGATTCCAATCTAACATAGTCCTCCTGCTCAGTACTTGGGTGGGTATCTTATGTACTAGCGGGGGCTGATATAACAGCCTATCTTATGTACTATTGGGGCTGATGTAACTGCCTGCACTCATAACAGAACCTCAGACTCTTTTTCATACTGTGAAATTATACAAGTAGATATGACAAATCTCTGGATGGTAGAAATGTTGTGAGACTATGTGGAAGGCTTGTGGAAAAGTTGTTCACATTTGTGGAAAAAAATAAAACCCAAACCCACACTGAATGAATGCTATAAGAAAATTTCTCCCAATGGACATCTTATCTCAGGCCCATGGGATGAAGGGCTCACCTTAGCTGCTGTCCTTGCTTGCTCTCAATGAAGACAGAAGGCTGTTGTGGATGTTAGGGCTCAAGGAGTTTGACCCTCATCTCCACCCTGATTTGCTGACTAGGAGATAAGCTACTACTCAAGGAACCTCTTTTGACCACTGTTTTCTCATGTGCACAATGTGGATAACAATCCACCATTCCTTACTTCATGAATAATTCCTAGACTGACAAATCATGAACTCCCCAAATGGGGTACAGATCAGAATCTCCTACTGATCTGAAAAAGATTGCAATACGATAACATGAATGCAACATTCAGCAGACATATACTGGACTGTACCAGTGTGATCTGTGTTTGTAGATTTTATTGGTACATACAAGTTATTCTGCTAAATAATGATTGCAAGTTAGGGGAGACATTGCAGTCACCCAGAAAATGTTCACAGATCTCTAGAGCATTCTGAGCTGCTTAATCTGAACTGAGAAACTCAATCTATTTTTCAAGTCCCTTAGGTCATTGTGATATGGAGCCAATGGGGAGAATAGACTCATTCTGCTATTAATGGAAAATAACTGCAATATAATTTTTTTCTGTGTCTAAGGGAGAGAGACAAAACCAAAATGAACTAGAGTAATAACAGCCTAAGATGTTAGCATTAATTATGTGCTGCTCCATGCAAGCTCTTCATAGCTGTAGATCACACCTCTGCATGACACCAATGCATGGGTACTATTAATATCTTTGTTATGAAAAGGTAACATACCCACTAAAAAGAAACCAAAGAGTTCCGCATATTGTGGAAAAGGAGTTGAACTTGGGATTGTGAACATGTATGTAGAATCACAGACAAGTAATCTTTGATCATAGTCAAGGCAAAAACATCGAAATGTCTGAAGATACCAGGGTAGGAGAATCCAGAAACGGAGACTTGGATTTATTGGAATGGGTTTTATTAGGGAAATTTTAGAAAAATTTGCATATGTATATTTATATACAAATATTCAAGTATGTAGGTGATCAACAAAATGCATACTTTTACATGCACAGTATAACTGTTTTTTTTTTTTTTTTTTTATAGACACTGCTGTGAGGTAATTACTGCTGAGGCTACACAACACTTCAACTCCCATGGTGTATACATGACACCTGGGTGACATCTTTACTGCAGAGGTCAGACGTTGAGGCTTAATAAATTCTGTGAACTACCCAGAGTTAAGAGTTACTGAAGAGGGAACTGCCTCTCAGAACTAGATTCCTTCTTAAATTCTCATTTCTTCCTTTTCTATTAGCATGTATTGTTATACACAATAGTGGGTTTAAAATAAATTAACAAATCCACTACAGAAATAAGTATGGAGATTTCTCAGAAAAACAAGAATAGAGTTTACAGTATGACCCACCCCCAGCACTCCTGGGTATGGATTAGAAGGAATCAGAGTCAGCATATGACTGAGATACCATTATGACACTGTTTATTTACGTAGTCATGTGTATCTGGGCTAAATCCAGTTATTAAACATAGCAATCTCCATAGAAGGACTCCATAGGAAGACCTTTGGGAGGGCAGGTGGATGAGACAAGGGAGAACAAAACCGGCTGCTTTGCAGAGGTGATGTCATGGAGACACAGGAAAGCATGTCCAACGTGCAGCAACCTCCTGAGGCTGCAGGCAGGACTAATATGGGAGGATGCTGAAGCAGGTGGGGGACAGAACTTACTCCCTTGGTCTGGAGGATGCTGAGGCCCGATGGGGGACAGGACTGACACCCTTCTTAGAGTTCTGAACCGTTGGAGGCTTGGTCTAGTTTGCAGGACTATGGGGAGCCATTGTGGATTATGAAGCAGAAAAATGAAACCCTGAAGGAACTGACTTCAGTTTAGTGCACATTTAGCAATGGTTTCCCACTGAAAATCACAGCATGGAACTTATGGATTGGAGTTTTTTCACCCACTAGTTGCAAGCTGATGGCCTTTGGGTCCTACACATTGTGAATACATTTGGCTTGGTTTGGTTCTCCAGATACACCTTACTAATTGTAGTGTCTCTTAGTGTTTTTTTTTTTTTTTTTTTTTTTTGTGAGAGCATGTGGTTTCTTCTCCTGGCATAGTCACTGTACTCTGTGAACTGCCAGGTGGACCGCAGAGACAAGAACAATATCATATTGACATTTAGATGACCTTAAAGCAGTGACTTACAGTGTGTTTTCCCATGCTGCCTCAATTCCTAGTTAAAAAGAAGTTCCCACTCCTGACATGGTCCTTCAGCTGGGGACAGTCTCAGGAAGCAGAAGTCTCAAGACTTGGGAATCGACCATGCTTTTAGAGCAGTGGCTGTCACCTGTAGAAGACTGTGCTCATGGACAGCATGCCCTCTACAGTGCAAGGCACAGATACCTCTCCAGGGCCACTTTGTGAAGAATATTGGCATATACTCATGCTAATGTTGCCTAGCAAGGGGCCAGCATTTCCATAAGAATCTCCTATGTTTATGAAGATAATGAATAGAGACAGCATAAACAGAGGAAGCTTGTTTCTTCTCGTCTCCATCCCTGAGCCCTTGTCATACCTGTTTCCAGTTCTTAGACAAGGCCCAGGCTAAGCTGGGATTTGTACAGACCCCCTTCATTTCAGAGGGGAAAGAGTAGTTCACATACTGAAATTGGGAAGTCACATTTTAACGCTCACTCCCCCCCCTCCTGCTGACATATCATGGCCTGACATTTACAAACTCATGATCTATTCCCATGAATAAAGTAAAGAGGAAAAAAATATATCAATTCCAGGATGCTCAACTTAAGTGTTGTTGCTATTTTGGACCAGACGGCTCTTGGTTGCAGAATCTGAGCTTTGTTAGGATTAAAAAAAAAATGTATGTGTGTGTGTGTGTGTGTGTGTGTGTGTGTGTGTGTGTGTGTGTGTGTGTATGTGACAGGGTATCTATAGAAGTCAGACTACAACATATGGAATGTTCTAAATGTTCTCTTCTTCTCCCATGTGGGTCCCAGGTATCAAACTGGCAGCATCAGGCTTGGCTAGTGGAGCCATCTTGCCAACCCTGTAGGGTGTTTAATACCACTTCTATTTCCATTCAGCTTGGTACCAGTAGCACCAACTCATCCCGAAGACACAGGAGACCCCATGGGAGGGTTGTATGGCTCAGCTTCCCTTGGAGCCACATCTCCCCAGCCATCATTGTTAAGCATCAGTCTTTATACTCTCTGGTATTCCAGCCCAACTACCATGGATTGAGATGTAAAAATCAAGCAGGGAGTGAATTAAAAACAAGAAACTCAGACATTCCTTGCTTTAATTAAAAGTTTAAAAGCATTAAGACTTTCCTAAAGTTTTAATTAGATGAGAGAAGTTATTAAAATGATCAGTAAATAATCAGGGGAGCTGAAAAGATGAAGGAATGGTAAGGAAAATAGTTTGGAACCTGTGAATTATGTCTCTCTAAGGGAATTAATGTTTGTTTTTAATGTAAAATTGGTGTTCAGGCCGTAAGAGCAACAGTTTATCTTTTCCTCTTCCCGCAGAGCAATTGCAAAGGAACACAGGATACTAAATCTAGAGTTTCCAAGCTTGATATAGGAACTGCTGACTAATAAGATGCAAAATGAAGTCATAAAACTGACCAAGGATATATATTTTTTTCTTATATAAATGATTCTTTTCTTGGAAAAAGCAAAATAAAATTCCTCCCAACTTCCCTGTTGCCTATTAAAGGGGAGGACATGAAAATAAGCAGTTTGGGGTTTTATTTGGTCTGTTTCATCCTGTTTTAATGAAGTGTATTGTAAACATACATTGTAATTTTCATAAGCAGCTGCCTATAAATTTAGACTGGAGTATAATGGATGATTACGACAATGTCTCATTGACAGAATCACTGAGGATATCCAAGGATTCTTAATCTCGGTGATTTCAAATGCTTTTGGAGCTTATGAAAATACAGATGTAAACCTCACAGAAGACATTCTGATTTACTTACTTTTTTGGGGGGGGCATATTGTGTTTTTTAGAGTTCTCTGGGGATGCCAACTAATATTTAGTCTAGTCTATAGTCAGTGTGCTTGCTACTTTTATGTCAATTTGACACAAACTAGAGTCTTTCATAGAGAGAGCCTCAGCTGAGGAAATGTCCTCCACTAGATTGGCTCGTAGGAAAGATTGTGGTGCACTGTCTTGATTGATGACTGATATATAAGAGGATCCAGCTCACTGGGCTACCCCTGGGCTGGTTGTCCTTGTTGTTATATGAAAGCAAGCTAAGCATACTCCATGGGGAGTATGATAGTAAGCAGCATTCCTCCATGACCTCTACTTCAGTTCCTGACTCCAGATTCCTGCCTTGCATCCCTGCCCTGGCTTCCTTGTGACGATGTAAGGTGTAAAGCAAAATAAACCCATTCATCCCCAAGTTTCTTTTGATCATTGTTTTAGCACCTCAGTATAAACCTAACTAAGACAGGTGGCAAACTTCAATGCTTCCAAGGAACTAGGAGATCAATGTAATTAATTATATGGTCCCTTCCTGAGTCAAGAGGGATAGGTGGGATTGTCATAAAGTAGAGAATGAATGTCCCATCTCAAATATTTCTGCTGCTCACTAGTGCCATATAGAAATGCCCCAATTTTTATTATGTGAAGATACAACAGCCAGACCTAACCTGGTGGCACTGTTTCTGCCTGTCCAGAAATGAATTACTCTATCCCAGTCATTAGTGTGTTCAGACCTGAGTAATGATTTACCCAGGTCCCCTGTGATGACTAAAGAAATTCATGGAGCCAGGCATCCCTTAAGGTATGTTGACCTTTTACTTTTGGGCTGCTAATTTGCAATACTAAACCAAGTCAATTTGTTTCTTCCACTAATGAAGAACATAACCCAGTTACTCATAATGGCATTTTAGTGTCTGAATGAAGACCTGCTCTAGAGCATGACTCCAATTTGTTTCTTCCATCCCCCCATTATTTCACAGTAGGAACTATAAAAACATATATTAAGCACCCATTGTGTGCTGAGCACTGTGTCAACCAAGTCCTCTTAAGAGAAGAACTGGCCACCATGGGGGAACAATGGTAATGAACTAAAATGGACTTAGACACATGGATGGCAACTAATCAGTCATTTTTATTCATTAGTCTAAAAGAGACACAAATTCATGGTTAAACATTTGGAAGGGGATTTGGATTCAGATGACATGGCTAATTAGGTGAAGTTGCACATCACTCTAGGACCATGCTTCTAGGCCAGTTTTTCTATCTGCAAATAGAACTATTTCCTGCCTTCCATCTGAATGGGATAGTGTGAGGTATATTCTATGTAAAGTACTTGTAAGGATGGAAAAATTAAGCCTAATTTTCCCTAGACTCTGCCTCCTAGCAGTGAGTAGGCAAAAGGTCATTCTTAACTGTTTACAACAGGGCGAGTTTACGGACAGCACCTGTGAGTGAATGAGAACAGGGAAATGAGCCATGCCACACTACCCAAAAGCGATAGAGAAAGCAGACTTCCTGGGCAAAGCACAGGCCTGGATAGTTCAAATTGATTGGTCCACAGTGGATGCTATGAGATGATTGGTTTGTAATGTGCAGGCTTTGTTGTAACCCTATAAAAGCTGTCTGAACCCTGTACAAGGGGTTCCCAGTCCTTTACCCCATGTGGAGTATGGCTGCGGACCCCAGTGCAGTGGAATATAAAAGACCTCATGCTTTTGCATCAAGACCGCTTCTCGTGAGTGATTTGGGGGGGGGGGGCGCCTTTCCTGAGTCGGGGCATGAGGGTCCATGCCCTCCGCGGGTCTTTCATACTCAGTCTCTTTCTGACTTCATTTGTCCAATAGTGCTTACAGAGTTCTTAGACTGAGTACTCCTACTAGATGTCACATCTTGTTTCATTTTTCTTGCAAAAAAAAAAAAAAAAAATGTTCATGCCATGCAGGTCTTCATGTTAAGTCTCAGAGATCTTGCACCAATTCCTCATGGGTACTCCCTGCTGGAGACACTGTAGTCATTAAATGTATGTTCACTAATTGTGGACAGATGAGTGGCTGGAAAATGGAGCTCAAAGTAGAGATATCCTATGCCAGTCTTTGTAGCTAACCAGGCTGTAGTTGCATTTCTCCACCTCAGCACTGAGTCTCTGAAGCATCGTTCTTGCCATTCGTTATTGATTCATTGCTGAAGAAACAGGATCTCCTCAAAGGCAGGCTCTTGGTACTTTTCTTGTCTGCTCTTGGAAAAATTAAATAATCAAGATCTGCTCTAATGTAATGGCCCCTGCTATCTTAGCAAGCCACAGAAACATTTGTTTTTAAACCATATTTTCAATTTTATTATTGCCATTGACTATGGAAGTGTGAATTCCAGGTGTCAGAGTCTGTAATTCTCTCTCTTGACTAGCTTGTGAGATGGTCCCTGAGAGAAGTCACCTCTGGTTATAACATGCATCTCGGGAACAAAAAGGGATGGAAGGGAATACAAGGGAAGAGAAGAAATAAAGGAGCTTTGATTAGCAGAAAATTGCAAGACACAGAACTATAGTAATATCTTTTTATTATGTTGATTTATTTAGAGAGAAGGAATATCAGGAGACATTTTTGGGAGTTGAATCTATCACTCTACTGTGTGGGTCCTGATGATTGAATTTAGGTCATCTGTTTGGCAGCAAGTGCCTTTACTCACTGAGTTACCTTGCAGGACTATGTCTTTGCTTTTGAACTCAGGTTAGATTCCAAATTGCTGCACAGCAAAGCCCTTCGGGGAAATGAAAAGGAGAACCATTGCTGTTTTTCAGGGGGCAGTCTCTGCTTCTGTTGAAACTTAAGTTAGGAGTAGTTCCTGCACCTTGGGCAAGGGTCTCAGGACAGGCAATGCAGAGTCAATATGACAGTTGACTAAATGTATTTTAATGCATGATTTCACTTATTTTTTAAGAGATGTCTGAATTCATTTGGGATGTTATAACTAAATACTACAAACAGTGTGGGTAATAAGCAATAGAAGTTTATTTCACATAATTCTGGAGCCAGGAAATTCAAGGCACTAACTGCTTCATGGATAGTGCCTCCTCCTCCTCACTGTGCCCTCTGACAGAGGAATGGGAAAGCAGCTTTTGGGGGAGTCTCTGAGCCCCACATTTCTTCACGTTCTGTCATTCATGACCTAATCACCTCCTGAGATTTGTTTCCTACACTTTACAATAAAGATTAGGATTAAGCATGAGAGCTCTGACAATGGGATCACAGCAAGATGCTTGCAATGATTTTCCATTTGTGGGAGAGAAAAGTAAGCATTCTAGGTGTCAATTATCCAAGAACAAAGGCCTAAAATGAGATGGATCATTATTCAAATGCTAATGTGAAGGTATATCGATCTAAATTTCATCTGGGAGCTTTCAGAAAGTTTGCACAAGTAAACAGCAGTTACTGTTTATAGAACTTGGAGTATATAAGCTTTGTCATTTAATCCTTACTATCCTCACATGTTTTTTCTTTTACTGATTTTAAAATTGTGGAATGTGATGGCTGGGGACATAAAGATGTAGAAGGTCTCCGAGGCAGCAAGTCACCAGGGGGCGCCTCACTTTGAAGCCCAAGCTTTTATTCCACACATTTTTGGCTGCTTTCCTTCCTTTGTATTCATCAAGCTTTTATGTAGAACTTGGGTTTATACCCTACATCCTAAATTTCCATAAACGGCTGCAGTGGCCAGAAAGAAAAAGCAAGGCCAAAGCATAAGCTTCACTTCTCCCACAATTCATTAAACTGTAAAACAACAAAACAAAAACAAAACAAACAAACAAAAACCAACCATGGTCCTCTGGTATTGGGCAAAGACAGAAATACAAAAGGGTTACTAACTCTGGGAAATTAAAACACAAACAAGTAACAGACACATTCATTCAAAGCTAGTAATTAGGCAAAGGAAGAGATTGGGACATATTAACAGGCAGCATCAATAACATAAAGGACAAGGAAGTAGAAAAAAGCCAATGAAATCATTTAATATCAAAAAAAGTTTTCAAAATGTCCCCACACTTTGCTAATATTGTTTTGAAAGATATTATAATTATAGCAACAGAGACAAGAAGAAAACAACTTAAGTATGGGTAAGGATTGATTTCTAATAAATATGCATATGTGTATTTATTATACCTGTAACTATTTCTTTTCTAACTTATTGCTTCATATTCACTCACTAAAAATAGCATAATATGATAAGATTATGTATTAAAATGTATAGTATTATATTGATTTAATTTCAATTTTTCCTTGATCTCAAATTATTCATAAACTGTAGAGTTTGTAGAGTTGACCACAAACTACTTACTAATTTTTTTTCTGTCTTTTAAACCTTTCTGCCTCTTCTTCCACAGGATTCTCTCTGTCTTTCTCCCCCTCCTTCCCCTCTCTCTCCCTCCCTCCCTCCCTTCCTTCCTCCCTCCCCACACCCCTCCTTTAACTTTTCATCTCAGTGCTTCTTTGGCTTCTTTGGTTGCAGATATTTGCCAAGAGCCCAATCTAGAAATAAAATTACAGTTCTTCTTGAAAGATAAACAATGCTGACTGAAGGCACACATGTTCTTTTCTAGTGCTGAGGACTGAGCCCGAGGCCTCACCTAATGGGAGATGTCATTCTGTTTCTCATACTGGTTAATGAATAAAGCACTGTTGGCCAATAGGAAAGCTAGATAGGCGGGACTAGGAGACTAGGAGGGGGGAGGAGGAGGAAAGAGGAGGTGGGGGAGCCAAGATGGAGAGACTGGAGAAAACAGAACCGCCAGCCGCCTCTCCCTGGTAAGACCACGTGGAAATACATAGAAATGGGTTAATAATTAAGACAGAGCTAGCCGATAAGAAACTAGTACCTGGCCAACAGAATTATACCAAATACAGAGTCTCGGCTTGTTATTTGGGGCTGGTGCGGCGGCGGGACCAAACCAGGTGGCAGGAGGAAAAACCGTACTCTTTACACTCACTCATGTTAGACTGGTGTTCTACCACTAGGCCTCATCTCTACACTTTTCTTCCTGTTTGCTTTGATAGAGGGTTTTACTAAGTTTCCCAGGCTGCCTTGATCCTCAGCCTCCACACTGGTTGAAATTATAGGCCCTTGACAGTAGATATAGTGGCATTACAAGCATCATCTACACAGAAATCCCAGGGAGGCTGGAATAAACCAACTCACACTGACAAAAACACGGAATAGGTTACTGATGAAAACAAAAGAAGGTGTATTAGACCTATTGTCATAGTGTGGTTGTCCAAGCATGCTTCAAAGTGGGGTGTAAAGTGAGGGTATTTATGATGTTCTAGATGTTTCTAAGGCAGACTCTGCAAACTGGGAAACAGTGGAATAGAGTGTCTTTTGTGATCTATTAGCTCTCATTGGTGGATACAGAATTAGAATTAAACCTAAATGAGTTAGCCATACATTTTGACTAGCAAGTCATTTTAATTGGTAGGCAATCCTGACTTTGACAATGAAAATTTCCTTCCTAAATAGGTGGTTAGCTATTTTTGGATATAGTATTGGTTCGCATATATATGAGAAGCAATGCTGTGTCTCAGAAATGTTAGCACATGAATGGGCACTAGAAAATGTCCCCTTAAAAAAAAAAATAAAAGTAAAACAAAAGAAAAACCACAATAGCAGGAAATATCAGCAGTGCTCAAAAGCAGCCAGTCCTCTATTATTGTCCCTAATTAAGAATGGAGGCTCCATGTGGGCACACCTATGTCCCTCCTTCACTAATTACCTGCTGGTCAGGCTATCCCTGATTTGTCTTCCCTTGTCCCAAAGGGAGTGATCAAATGTACAGTTCCTCTAGGTCTTCACAAAAACTTCTGTTCCCTAGTCTTTGGTGAAATAAGATTGGAAAGAGACTAGTCTACACAAGAGTTAGTTTGGGACAGACAAGCCCAGGACCCATTCTGGGTAGGGCTGTGGGCAGAATCCAAGATGCAGACTGCTAAGGAGGTGTCCCTACCTTCCTCCAAATAATCACATTCTCAACTGGTGCTAGTGGAGTGTTCCCAGACCCACAGTTTGAGAAGCACTGGGATCTTGGAGTTGTCCTGGTTCATGTGACATCTTCCTTGCTACCTGCAATTGTAGCCTATCTTCTTCTCTATGGATTTCCCTCTCATATGGGCCTTTCCATATATGGTAAGGATTGGTTGCATTTGCCTTAATATTCTGTGACTATTCCAGAAGCAATAGGCTTTCCTGGGAGCAGTGATTCGTTCCTTTGATTAATTCTCTTGCTTCCCATTGCCAGGTTGCCTCTGATGACTCAGTTGTAGTTTACCACACTTAAGCTGGACACTAAATAGTAAGCTTCTTTTGTGTTTGCATACAAGAGAGAACATGACATTCTCCTTTTTATAATTTCATTTGTTGATGGATTGCTTGAAGAGATGATATTAGTGGGATTAAAAAGAAAACATAGGCTGCTTCTGAAGTTCTCTCTTTTGGTTATCTGAACACTGGGGTTGCCTTGCTTCTTTGCTTTTATAAGCAATATTTTTATAAAACTTGGATTATACCTGTTAGCCTCAAAAAACTTACTATGTCATGAAAATTGTTTAAATAAATTAGGTTGAAGCCTTAAATACTTTTTATATTTTATTGTGAGGAAAATGTTCCAGGGAGCATACTTACACATATATTTTGACACACTTATTCTAGGAGTTTCTTATACGAAATAACTGCAGATAGAATTCCTGGGTCACATTTCAGGTTTAGTCACATATTATCAAATTGTCCCCATGGAAGGCTGACTTACTATTTCACATGCCCTCATATCCCCTGCCTCAAATATCTTGAATAAAACAGCATTGTTCCCCTACCACACACTTTATCTGGTTAGCATGACTTTGTTTCATGGCATGTATCACTGCTTGGCATGCCAGATATTCCTGTTTTTCTTTACTTTCTGTCCCACAAATGACATGGATTTGCTGCTTTTGTTCATGGTCTTTTTTGTCATCTCATAGATCAATGCCTGGAGGAGGGGAGGTCACTAAGTGAACAACTGTTGGAAGAAGCGATAACCTATTTCCAACATGAGATATCATCCTTCCTGTTCTCCTTGGTAAAGAGCCAGATTCCAGTGAATAGGAATGGAATGTTCAGTCAGATGAGGGCAGCCTAGCCAATTTGTGTCTCCTCTTATATCTGTGTCCCATCTGTTTAGCCACCTCTTCTTCAAATACTCCAGATTTGCTTACTCTAACTATGAAAACATTACTATTGCTGCAACAGAAACATTTGTCTTAACCTAGTAGCAGAAGTACCCGAGACATGAGGTTGCCAAACTATTTGTGGAAAGAGCCAGTAAACAAATACCTTAAGTTTTTCTGGCTATGCAATCTTTTGTCAACTCTGTTCTCAGGGCAAGAAAGCAGCCAGGGCTAGTCAAACTAGCTGGGTGTGGCTGTGTGCCAACAAAGCGTTATTCACAAAAGCAGGTGCTAGTCTGGGTTTAGTTCACAGGCTCCATTTGCTGACCACTGATTTAGAATTATTATCTTAGCTACATTGCTTCAGTTTTACAGAACACCTCAAGCAGCCATGTCAAATGGAAACTGAATGTGACTACAGATATATGCCACATAAGTACTTTAAAAATTTTTCGGTAGCAGTTTGGAAATAATTAAAGAGACAACAACAACAACAAACAATTCTGATGAAATTAATTTTGACAATGTAACCTATTTAGATCAATATTTTAAAACTACTAAGCTAGATATGGCAATACACACCTTTAATACCAGCACGCTGGAGATAGTCAGCAGGATCTCTGTGAATTTGAGGCCAGCCTAGTCTACACACTGAGCTCCAGGCCAGCCAGGGCTAGACAGTGAGATTCTGTCTCAAAAACAAATAAAAAAAAACATGTGAATATATAGCCAACATAAAATACCATTCATGAGACGGCTCCATTTTACACAAAGCTCCTGAAATCTACTGTGTTTTATTTAACTTTTTTTGAGTTGTTTCAGCCACCTTCTAGGACCTCACAAGCCATACTGGGCACTGGCTACTGGCTACTGTGTTGAATAGTGCAGACTTCCATCAAACATAGTTTTCCAAGCTTGATACACTTATATTCTAACAAGGATACACATGGTTGTGAATACAAGGGAGGTCCAGCCAGGAAAGAATGTCTATGGACATCTTTCCCCTTCCCTCTCAATGGCACCTTCACAATCGTGACAATCAAAAGTTCTCCAGACTTTGCTCAAGTCACCCACTCCACAAGATACAATTGCCCCAGCTGCAACCACTGATACCAGTTTCAGATGATCTGAACCAGTTCCAGATCATTAAGAACTGAATGTATGGTCAGTGCTTGCACATGCATTTGGAGATGGCTCCACGGGGAAAAGAAAGGGCCATAGATTTCTCTAGTTTTCTTAGGTGTTTGAGACCCATAATGGGATAAAATTCACCATTACATTTTTTGGTTGCATGTATGCCAACCAAGGATTCATGTCAAAAATCCAAACCCCCATTTTCCCAATGAAACCAATTCCCTGGATGAATCTAAGAACATCAGCTTTCTGTAAGTCTATCATTCCCTACCAGTTGCAGCATTGATTTTGAGCGTCTCATTTCTAGTATTATTCAATAGAACAATTCATGCAAGGGAAGGTTCTAGACAGACAAATTACAGCATCAGAGAGAGCCTTAGTGGCATTTTAACAACAGGAAGATCATTATGAAGGACTTCCTAAGCCCCAAAGATAATAAGGCAAGGCAGTAAATAAATGTGTATCTTGTACACACATTATATTGGGGGCTGAGTGAGACAGACCTGTGTGCTTTCTCAGAATACACTGAGAAGAAAGGAGGTGAGCAATGTGACGAGCATGGTGGGTATCCTATCTTTGGAGCAGCTGCTCTGATTCACACTTGAAACTTCACTTAATGTCTCCCTTCTATCTGCAAACACAGACTGGGGCAGTACATCTACTGTGAGAAGGATAATGAATGTGAGTTGTGATTTGTTTTCTCCATTTCTTTCAGGTGCTATGAACCATTAGAGAGAATTGGTGAAAACAGAACAAAAGCTGTCTCTAGTGGGTATGGGAAGCCCCAAAGAGAAGTCCCCAGCCAGCCATCGGTTGGTCTCCATCCCGAGGCAGTTATCGCCATAATGATACACCCACTCTTCAAATCTGGGATGCAGAGATGTGCAGAATCTTCATATGCAGTTAAAATCTCATGTCCTAGGAATTTGATTTTACCGAGGACTCTGCACAGACTTCTGAATATCTGCCTCAATTGAAGCGATCTCTTCAGTCTAATAGGTTTTGTGCCTAAACTCCCATTATTATTAGTTGCATAAAAATATTCTCTCTCACCACTCTTTCCCGAAGGAGGTGGAACCATCCTGTGAAGTATGCTTCACATCCAGTACAGGCTTGGCTTTTGATTCTCTATAACATCACATTTACAGTGTTTTCATATTGGTGATTTTATATTTATTATAAGAGAGTTGTAATGACAGTATTCATTTGCATTTTTCATCCTATTCTAGTTGCCAAGTGTATCTACCCTCTAGCCTGTGCACCTTCTATATCCCAGGATAGCCATTAGTACTGCTTAACACAAAATTGTAAACTCACTTAAAGCATTATAAGATATTTTTTTGTGAGTTTTTTCTTTTTTCTTTTGTAATTCAATTATTTTGTCCTTGAGTATGAACTCTGCAGATAAAGATAAGTGCTGCAATATTCAAAGGTTTTTCTGGCACATTATGCTTTTTTAGTGTGTGTGGAATGAAACTTTAAACATACAACCATCTTCTGAATGAGGCAATTATACTGCTTTTCTATTAAAAATATCAATTGGAAAATACACATCAATTTTGGCATTACTTGGTATGTTAACATGTCAAAGTCATCTAGAAGATAGAGATTCTTTGGTGGTCTACTGATGTCTGATAGGCTTGTCTATTCCCTTGTACTGAGATGAACTATGAACAGGAACAGAACTGACCAGAAGATGCTAGAAAAATTGGAGGAAACACAGTAGGAGATCAGAAGGGAAACAGGCATTTCCCAGGGGGTCAAGATGAATACTTTAAAATAAGAAAAGAAATAGATGATTCTGAGGAAGACCAAGAAATCCAGAGTTAGTTTTCTAATGGCACCCTCATATCAACATGCAAAATATCTGACATTTCTGACCAAAGGCCTTCCTATCTGCTCATTCTGGAATGTGTCAATCCTTTAATCTGAACAGAAAGTATCTTGTAAGAATGTGATAAGAGGGAGAGTTGAGCAACCTGAACTGACATTCAGTGGGTATTCTTAAATTCTTTCTCAATATCTCTTTGTTGAATTATCTTAGTCCTTTGGGCCTTTAATGGGTTTTGAGCCCTTTCGAGATAATGACACAACTTTGCTTTACCAAACAATTTCCCTCAATAATATCTTATCCTTAGACAGAGGACAACCTAAATATTTGCTTGTTTGTTTGATTTATTATTCACTATTGATCTTTGAGAGAGTCTGGGAATATTTGTCAAAACAAAGCACAAACGAAAACTTGAAATAGAAAACGCTTCAAGCTTTACTGGGTAAAAATTCTAAGTACTGCCACTGGAGGGCGCCAGTCTACAATTTTACAGGGCAACCATTACTCTCCCCCCCCAACACTTAAACCTTTCCCCTAGAAGTTGGTGGAGTACGCTAAAGTCCTATTTCACAGATTAAATTGGAACTGCTTTATCCTTTCATAATTCACAATTTCAAAGACCAATTTTCTTAGCATAATTGGAAGTCACAACATTTCATACTCATTTCATGGAATCAATATTTTTCCTCAGCTCACATTAACCTAGAAGGCTGGTCCTCAAAAAACGTGAAGGGTGAGTAGTTAGTTACCCATTACCATCCGGCAATTATTATTTATCTCAAGTAGGGAATGGTCTGATTAACTAAAATGTTGGTCTCAGCAGCATTTCAAAAAATGACCAAATGCAATATATTAAGCTCATTAAGGAATGAGATTTCAGTTTCAAGCAGATACTGGAATGCACATCTCTGCCCCTCAGTTTTAACTACTTTTTCATGCACATGGATGTTCTTACAGGAAAAAAAAATATCATCATTCTATCTCTTCAGTTTCTACAGGGTTCTCCCTGGTTTCCTCTTACTGCCAAATGCTACAGAGGCTAAACTGATGGAAGAAAGGGATTAAAACAGATGTGGGAAAAGCCTTCTCTCCGAATGCTCCTTATCTATTCTCTGGAGGCTCTCTTTTATTGAGAAGTGGCTTTGGTGTCAGCCTATATTCGTTCAGAACTCGAGTTACACAGAGTACCCCTTTCTTAGGTTTCATCTGCACCTACCCCTATTCTCAGGTAACTATATGTTTGTGGTCTTGTGCTCAGATACTACTATTATTTCAGATCACCACTGTGGTTGTTAATAGTTTTCATTATTCTGTCCAGTGTGAGCCTGTATAAAATTCAGAAACATGAAAAACTGTTGAGTGGGATCATTTTATTCTGTTAGTTTTGACTGCTATTGGCTGCTAGCTAGAGAAGCTGGGCAGAGAAAGAGCTTGGAAATTTGTGTCAACTGGTAGAGGCATCTATGCCCTGTTATGTGCAGCTCTGTTCATCACTTTGTCTCCCCTTGTTTGAGAAATTTCTTTAGGTTTACCTATAATGACTTTATCTTGAAATGGGGGAGAAACACAACATCTGTCATCTCTCACTTACTTCACAGGGATGTTTTGACATTCAGTGAATTATGTTAAATAATTGATGCCAAACATAGTGCCAGGCCCATAGAGCCATACTGTATGCTTCTACTCTATTTCTGCATCCACTGATGTTTCCTGTCAAGAGTCTAGAGCCAGGTTTAATAACTAGAGCAACTGCATTGACTAGACTGCATATATGTACTTCCCTTTTTCCCCCTGTCGAGTTTCCTATTTTTATGTCACGTGTTCCTTATCTTTAAAGTGTTCATTTCTTTAGACTGTCTGATGATTTGGAGTGGAAACAATTGCTGTAGAAGAAATGATATGGCTGAATATTCCCCAACATCAGAGTTACTTAGCGAGAATCAGAGTTCCATGCTCATGTTGGCTCACAGAAGCATTGATTCTTGCCTTGGCATTTAGTGTTGGGATGAACCAGAGTATGAGAGCTGTAAGAACTCCACCGTTTATGGAGAGTGATTAAGATAATCAAAATAAACATAATAAACACACTTGTTTTTTGTTGATATTACTCATCTAAAAGATTTCTAAAAGGCCGTTAGAGAGTAGAGATTTTATAAATTACATTTCCTAAAGCAATAAGCTCCTGCCCATGATGGCTCCCAGAGAGCCTTCTTCCATTCAACCCCTCATCTTACTCCAGACATTCATACTTACCTTCACTCCCCGCCAGGCACACCCCCCTCTACTCTCCAGCACTTGTACTTGGGTTCAGATGTTCCTTTGCCTTGGGACTGACATCACTGGCCACACCTCTTTCTTCTTCATCCTTGATTTTAGCTCATACCACCATCACATAAAGCTTCCTTGGCTGTAATCAAGAAAACCTGAGATCTCTCCCTTATCCTACAGCTTCTCATTCTTAATAGAGCCTTCTTGCCTGGTGGAGTTTCTCTGGGTCTCAAAACATCAGGTTGGATTTTATTCCACTGGCACCATTTGACACAATGGATGCTTTCCTTTATAAGACTTAGTTCTGTAGAGGAGAGTCCCTGGATTTTTCCTGGTGCCTTTTCCAAGTGCCTAACACAATGCCTAGCAATCAAAAAATGCTGCGCAAATAAGTAAAGAAACCACTCATTTGGGATTTTGTTATATTTTCATATTACATTTATGTTTGTATACAGACATAGATTCTTTGCAGTCAAGGGACTGTGCAGAATATGAAAGAGAAGTCAGACATCATGCCTTCCCAAGCAGAAGACTATGCCACCTATGAAATGTCTTCACCAAAATGTTGGTCTGGATCTCATTAAGACATTAGATTCCCACACAATTTGCAGGAGAAATAAAGTGTGGGAGAACAGATTAATGAGACTAATAGGATGTGATGAGCAAAATCTTGACTCTGAAATAGTATACCACAGATTTTAGAAAATTATGGCCTATTCCTGTTTTGTGTACTCCCCACGTAGTAATGGTTTAAGAAAGAAATTTTTAAAAAGCACACATGATACTGCTGTTTGCTCTGTAGGAATGGTTATTTTTTCCTGATAAATAAATTACAAATAAAAAAAGAGAAGAAAATAAATTGATATCATAGGTCAACTAATTATATAATGACTTTATCTTATTTGGACTGTGAAGCAACTTACCCACATATAAAGTATAAAAAGAAACTTTGACAACATTCACATGATTTTAACATATTGCTGACAACATTACAAAGTCTGGTAATGGTTTGGGTCATGTGTTTCTTATGAATAGTCCTGGTCTTCTATACATGGTCCTAACAGTTTCCGGATGGTACTGTATAGTTCTGGGTCCACAATCATACAGAGGAAGGAGACAGCCCTGTGTACTGGAGAAAACAAAGCTGTCTGTGGTTGGTAACTGTGGTGACTGGCTGACTTAGTAATATATCTATTAGATTTTCTACTTATTGATGGGAGATGTCATTATGTATATGTTTCTCATACTGGTTAATGAATAAAGCACTGTTGGCCAATAGGAAAGGAAGATAGGAGGGACTAGGAGACAAGGAGGAAATAGGAAGGAGGGGTCAATAGGAAGGAAGAGTCTGGAGAGACTAGAACCATCAGCCGCCTCTCGCTGGTAAGACCACGTGGAAATACATAGAAATGGGTTAATAATTAAGACAGAGCTAGCCGATAAGAAACTAGTAACTGGCCAACAGAATTATATCATATACAGAGATTCTGTGTGTTATTTGGGGCTGGCGCGGCGGTGGGACAAGACTTGGCAGCGGGTGGAAAAAACCTTACTCCTTACAATTTATCACTGTGTATATGTATATTGGAAACTCTTTATAAGAAAATCTTGAAATAAAGGTGAACAGATTGGCATTCTATCCAGAGATGATTCCATCACAGCGCTTTACACCCTTTGATCTCAGTTTCCTTATCTGTAAAATGGAACTGGACTAATGAATTGGAGACAGTTCTCCCCAAAGACAATTAAACAGTCAGTACTTGAACAAATGGTTGGCCCCTTTAGTTTTCAGGGAAATGAAGATACAAACTGATCTGAGATCCTATGTAACTGTAGTCAGAATGGCTGTCATCAAGAAAACAAATGACAACAAATGCTGGTGAGGATGTGGGCAAAGAGGAACTCTATTCACTGGTTGTGGAATGCCAATTGCAGCCATGGAAAACTGAAAGTAGAACACTATGTCAATATACCATAGAGACCTTTGTTTATCTGTATTTATACTGCTTAAATCACAATAGCCATCACAATAACCCATCAACAGATAAATAGATAAAGAAAATATGGTATTCATACAGGATAAAAGTTTTATGCAGTAGTAAAAATATAAAATGATAACATCGGCAGGAAACAGAACTATAACTCATTATGGTAAGTGACACAAGGTAGACTCAGAAAGACAAACACAAATACTTTTTTCTCCTATATGGAACCTAAATTTAAAATGACATGTGTGTATTCATGTATATGTGCATGCATGTGTATGTGTTTGCATGAGTAGGCCATGAAACTAGACTAGGATTATGGGGGTGGTAGATCTTAATGAAAGTATAAGAAAACAGAGGGAAAACATCTGGGTAAAAAGATGCCAGATCAGCAGGGAGTCAGCCAGAAGGGAACAGAGGAAGGGAACAGGGAAGAGAATGATTATGAATAAAATATGATCACAGACATGTATGAAAATGCAGTCACTCAGTTGCTAAAGTACTTGACTCGAGATGTGACGTTTGCAGGCTATGTCAAATGCTGGGTGTGGTGGCACAAGCTTGTTTGTAATCCTAGGCTAAGGAAGGAGAATCTTCGGGAATGCTGGCCAGCTAACCTTGCCTAATTGGTAAGCTCAGGCTGAAAATGAACAATATTGTTTAAATGGGGGTAAATGGCATCCTGTGTGACACACAAGGTTGTTACGCAGCTTACTCATGAACCTATGCATACATGCAGAATTTAGGAGTGAGATGTTTGTAATGAGGTCTCCAACTACTGTTATAGTGCTATTTATACTGTTGTGTTTTCTCTCTCTCTCTCTCTCTCTCTCTCTCTCTCTGTGTGTGTGTGTGTGTGTGTGTGTGTTTTGCTGTTGATGAAATGGCAAGGGAGAACAGGGTTTAAAAGTACCATATGGGTTTACAGGGTGACCAGGAACAGTAGCTGAGAAGGTAGGATGCCAGGGTTCCCAGGAGCCTATACAGAACATGGTCACTGAGTGGAGTCAAGCTTTGTCATTGTGTAACCAGGAATACACTGGACCCTGAGATTCTCCAATCATATACACTATGTGAGAACTTGAAGGTCAGGGATCAAGAAATAAAATCAACAGTGCAATCAAAATGAGCATAATTTATTAAACCAAGATTCACAATCATTTTTGTCACTTATGAGAGACACTTTTACCAGAATAATGACTGTCTGATAAAAACTTCAGGAGAAGCTTAATGTTTTAAACATTGAGCATGACACAGAGGTACATGCCCCCAATCCCAACAGTTCAGAGGCAAAGGAAGCAGGGTTTTGAGTTTATGACCAGTTGGGCTACACAGTAAGACCTTATCTCAAAAACAGAACAAAAATCCAAATAACTCACTAAAACAAAGCCCCAACAACAACAACAATAACAGCAAAGAAATCATAACCAAAATGGTTTACTACATCTTATCAGAGTATCACCATCTTGGGGCAAATATCTATGCAATAATTTGGAACATCCCTGGACCTCCTCTTCTAAGAGACTAAGAGCTTTGCTGATAATGAAAAACTACATCTCTTTTTCTTCATTAAAAAAAATCTTTTTATTGAAAAGAAGTTACTGGAGGTCAGAAGAGCATTCAACACTACATTTGGTTTGCATCTGACACAGGCTACAGCATTCGCTGTCTAGTCCCAAGAGTAGGACCCACAGCTCTCAGTGAAACCAGTTGAATGTTGGGTCTCTGCAATCATGTGTAGTTGTGACATTTTAGTTTTCACAACAATGCTTTTGGGCATGGTGCTTTTGGCACCTGCTGAGTATAAGACAGAGGGTGCTGCTTACAGACCATGGTGCGTCCTGCACAACAAGGAACTGTTAACATCAATTGACCATAGTTGTAGGGCTAAAACCCTTACTTCCCAACATGTATTTGGAGGAGGCAAGAGTCACTACCCAAATTCTACCCTGCTGTTTACACTGTAACCTTTAGCTATTCTCAGATTCCTCTAGCAAAGAAGAACCAGGTTGCAGGAGTCTTACCTAGACAGATGAGCAAATGCACATAGATCCTGCGTTAGACACAGACGAGAGTGCTCAAGGCTGGACAGTATTTACCAACCTCTGTACTTTTAGATTCCCTTTCCATTCCTTTCCTCTTTCTTTTTTCCCCTCCCTTTCTCTGCCCCTCCCTTTCTCTTCCCTTCCTTTCCCCTCCCTTTCCCTCTCCCCTCCCCTCCCTTACCCTCTCCCCTTCCCTTCCTTTCCCTCCCTTTTCTTCCTCTCTTCTTCCCTCCTTCCCTCCCTTCCTTTCTTTTTCTGTGATTTTCCCCCCCTCCCTCCATGACTCCATCCCTTCCCTTTTTCTTTCCTGATGTCTTTCCTCTTATTCCTCCATTCCTTCCTTTCCTCAATACCTCTATCTTTCCTTCCATTCACCATCTATCTTTTCTCACATCTTCCCCTTTCTCCCCCAACTCTTTCGTCCCTTCTTTATATAACAATTGGGGATACACTCTTTGCATTTTGAAAATCTGAAGCATAAACATAATTTATTGGCAAAGATAAATGCAAAATAAATCCACATTAAATCTCAAATTTTCTTGCTGGAAAGAAAAGTATATTTTTTCAGAAAAAAGCACTCTATAAATAGAGCTGGGAAATTCATTTCAGGTGTCTCTTTGCCCCCAGGATGAAGTAGGATGCATGCCCAGGAGCCTAATGGTTTACAAGTTGGGATACCTGCTGCGTACTCTTCTGCTGCTGCTGATTTTATATCTCTCCTGCTCACAACATGATGGGTTTGTGAGCATCTTGAGTTTTGAATCTTACATATATTTTATTTTATTTTACTTTGTAGCTGAGTGAAACCCTTCAGGCAGAGCTGTGAAGATATGGTTCTTAAATAAAATATTTTTCTACTGTGCTAATAATTCACACCTTCTCTACTACTCTCCTCTATACCCAGGGTCAGTGGGATACATCCATTTTTCTTAATTCTATCTTGCCTGTTTTGCTTTGGCTTCCAACAGCTTTTTATGAAGGCACAGCATGGCTTCCTGCTGGTGCTGGGCTTTTGAGGGGAGCAGAGAGTAGTGGAGGGTTTGGAAATATGTTCCTATTGTTTCCCTATCAGGCTATTAACAATAGCCTTTTAATGATTTTAGAACTGTCAGCAACCTAACATGAAATATTGGGTTATTTCACACACAGGAGACGTAATTCAAACAACCAACTGAAGCAGTAAACCACCTTCACCTCGGTTTTGAGCTTCAATGGAATGGATTTTATTGAAAGCCAGTATACTTTTCCCATGAGAGAAGGCATTTGTCAGCTGTATTACTAAATCTCCATGGATGTTTGTATTTCAGGGTTACATGGACACATCACAATGTTAGCAAAAACATGTTAGAAATTTCTGGTCAAGTGTAAGCATGGGCTTCACTGTGTTCACACACACATCATGGCCGTTTTAGATATGCCAGGGCAGTCTGTCAACAAAAGTATCTATTTCCCATGTATCCCCCCACTTTTTATGTGTGCCTGAGTATGTGTGTGTGTGTGTGTGTGTGTGAGTGAGGGTGGGGCATACATATGTGTGTACATGCAAGTAGAGACCTGGGGATGAATGGAGTCTTCCTTGCTCATATTTTTCATTGTATTCTTTGAGGCAGAGTCTCTCAATCTAACAAGGAGCTCCTTGACATATGGCCAGTCTCTTTCCAGATTGCTCTAGGGATCCCATCTCTACTTTCCAAGCTTGATCTTATCATAAGATTACCACACCCACCCCAAATTTCCATGTGTCCCAAGTTTCTGAAGTATAGTTCTCTTGCTTGTGGTGGGACCTTTAATCACTGAGTCATCTCCCCAGCCTGAAATCGGTGTATTGTGGCTTTTGATAATGTGGCTTTTGATAATGTGGTGTAGCTGATAAATCGGCTTTTGATAATGTGGTGTAGGCCAGTTATCACTTTTTAATTAAAGAATGAAATCGTGATGGAGATACTGCGGTTAAATAAGGATCGGGATAAACAAATAGGCCGAATAGATGTTTATTCAGGGAGAAATAACTTACAACCTAGGCAGATGAACACCAGTAAGTTCCACTGGATGCTCTCCTCTCCGCGGCCCACCAGCAAGAGAGAGTTCCCGGTTCCTCCTGAGACCTCCTTCCACAGGTCACTTCTGCCCCTGGCCCCACCCCCCCAAAGGGCAGAAGGAAACAAACTGAATATCTCACTACAAAATTGTGTCTGGAGAAGCAAGTAACTAAATAGTATCAAGTTAACATATTTTTAGAGATTTACTTTGGCAAATGTACATGTGGGCAGAGAGTCTCTGAACATGATGGCTACTCTCTTAGTGTATATATTGCATTGCTTCCTCTAAATTCCCACAGTGTATTTCTTCTTCCCATACTCTTTCAGGTAAGTAACTGGGTTTTATTTAATACTGATTTTTTTTCCCAGTGACTTTTGTTGAAAGAACTTTTATCTTTCTCTTTCCATTTATTCCTGGCTATTTCAGACAGGAGTACACCTATCCAATCTTTACACTGTTTTGTTTAATTGGTGAGTGCCATAGTCAGATTTCTATTTCTATAACAAAATAACTGACACCAGGTTATTTGTAAAGAATAGAAATTTACCTCGTGCTCCTAATGCTAGAAAGGCTAAGACCATAGCGCCAGCATCTAGGGAGTTCTTATGCCTCATATATGGGGCATCACATTAGAAGAGATAGTAAAGGTGCCAGCTGCACTTCCTTATGAAGCCACTCATCCTGTTATAGGCACCTCACCATCATGAGCTTCTCTGAGTTTGTCTCCCAAAGGCCCATCTGCAAATGACATTTACTTATGAGTTTGAGTTTGGTTTTGTTCATGTTCACTTCCAGTTTTATTAATGGTTTTGAGAAAGTATAAAGCAAAACTAATTTGGCAGCCTTGTGGTGCAGGTGACAGAAGCCAGCCAGGTTGCCATCCTCACTATGCTGGTTGGAGAGATGGGAAAGAAAGACAAATCAAGTGGTACATGCACCGTGAGAGAGGCGGAACTGGAGACCCCATGCAGGTGAGAGGCCTGCACTGCCACCTGACGTTACAGCAATGTTTGGATCCCTGCTGCTGCCAAGAGTCTGTGCTGATATCCATGGCCCAGGCTGCCTCCCAGGGCCATGACTGTATGTGCATGGCCCTACTGCATCCAGTGCTGTGTTCATGGTCTGTGCTGTTGCCAACCATGTGGAATCCCATGAGCCAAGTTCCCACTGACTGTGAGGAGTAGAGAAGCTACTTCTGTTATGCACAGGTGTCAATTGTTACAGATGCACAGACGAGGAAGAGGGACATGGAAGGCTTTTGTGACAAGCTCATCACCCTGACCCCCAAAACAGAGCAGCAGCCTAGACAGGAAGCCATCCAGGGGAACTCTCAAAATGTGGGAGAAGAATACAGAAGTCACAGGTGATGGCTTCTGGTGGGGTGGGTCAGGGAAATGACTCAGTTCTATCCATGCTCCAGTGAGTATATAGGTAACACAAATTAGACTTTTGTGAAAATTTTTTATTCTTTTTTTTTAAAAATTTTTGGGATGAGTAATTCACAAGGGTCAGGAGGGGGGCATGGAAGGACTGGAAGATGAGTGTGATCAGGGCACATGATGTGAAATTCCCAAGGAATCGATAAAGATATCATGTTAAAAGAAAGAACAAAAGAGAGAAAAACTAACTAGGCAATAGATTTAGAAGAAAAACCACATTTTAATTTAATGTGCACTTATAATAATTTATTCTGCTTTTTGAGATTATAATTACATCATTTCCTCCTATCTATTGCCTTTCTCCCTCCAAATATTCCCCAATAATCCCCTGTTCTCTTTAAAATTAATGGGCCCAATTTAATTGTTGATAGGTGTGTGTGTGTGTGTGTGTGTGTGAGAGAGAGTACATATATATGATCTATCTATCTATCTATCTATCTATCTATCTATCTATCTATCTATCAATCTATCTACCTACCTACCTATTGATATTGAGATTCAAGGGAGGCACAGTCCTTGCCTCCAGATTTACACTCACTAATGAGCTTCACAGACTCCTTTGGATAATGGCACACCTATGGTCACACAGTCCTGGTTAAATACAGTGGGTCACAAAACAGAAGAAAGATGCATAAATGTGGTCACAAGATTTGCAGAATAGAGGCGTGTGAGGGAGTAAGAGAGGGTCAGGGGTTAAGAGTAATCTGAATACATTTTATAAATGTATGAAAATTTTAATGAACAAATTTAATTAATAAAACCTGAAAAAAATCCTAGCACAGTTTATCCCTTGTATGATAATTAAGTCTATCAAATATGTAAGCATATACTTTCTATTCCTTCTCCAGGACTCATTAGAATTATAATGTAGACTTTTTAGGACAAGCAATCTATTATAATGTCCAGGATAAGATATTGATGACCATCTAGCCTTAAGTCAGTTTCAATCTATAATTATTTAAACATATTTGAGTTGATAAAAATAAAATATTAAAACTAAAAAAAAAATCTAAGTTAGGAAAGAAGTCACTGAGATCATAGTAGAAATAAACAAAGTGGACACTGGAAAAAATATGCAAAACCAATGACACAAAGATTCAGTTCTAAGAAAAGATAAAATACATTAGTCATAATCTAAACTAAGGCAAAGAAAATTCTTCAATAAGGGAAGGTAGAAATGTCAATGGAAACTACTACTAACACCAAACAAATGCAAAGAACCATATTATTAATAATAAGTATGCATCAACATGATAATCTAGAAGAAATGAACAAATTCCTATATGTAATCCATTATTAAGAGTAAGTGGAAGAAAATCTGAACAAGTTAAAACAAGTAACATTCCTCAATGAGTTTTAACAAGTCTCCCATTAAAGGAGAGCCCAGGAACAGTTGGCTACCCCACTAAAGTCTACCAAATATTAACAAAGAACTAAATCTAATTATACGTATTGTTTCAGAAGAAATAGAAGAGGAAGAAATTGCTTTACTGCGTTTTTAAAAGTTAGTATTATTTTAATGTTCAAACCAGATATTACAAAATCAGCAAAGAAGGGACTACAGACCATTCGATCTGTGGGTAAGGTGCTTGCTGCATAAGCATGAGGACTTGAGTTTGGAACCCCAGTACAAATGTAAAAGCCCAGGCAAGATGGACCATACTTGCAATATCAGTGTTTGGGAGGCAGACAAAAGTGGATTCCTGGGGCTTACGGGCCAGCCAGTATAGCTGAAATAGTGATCTAGAATCAGAGGCTCTCTCTCTCTCTCTCTCTCTCTCTCTCTCTCTCTCTCCCCTCACTCTCTCTCTCTCTGTCTGTCTGTCTGTCTCCCTCTTTCTCTCACACATTCACACAGAAACAGAAGGACTGAGAGAAGTAGAGACAGAGAGACAAAGAGACAGATAATTATAGGCTAATAGCACTGGTGAGCACAGATGCAAAAATCCTTAATAAATACTCAAAACTAAATACTATTGTACACTGAAAAGGTTGACTAAAAATAGGCTTAATTAAGAATAGTGAGATTCATAAGAGAGATGCAAATATGGTCTAACATATGTAAACCAATAAATGTGGTACACCATATCATCAGGATGAAAGACAAAAACTGTATCAGCTCTGTGATGGAGAAAGGTACCTCTTGGAATTTATCACTCTGTCATGTCATAAACACTGGATAAGTGAGGCACTGAAGGGATGTACCTCAGCATATTAAGACCATTTATAAGAAGCCAACAAGTGGCATTACATGCAATGGAGATGAGCTGAAAGTTTTCGGTCTCAGATCTGGAATATGACATGGACACCCTTTTTCATCATTTTCACTCAACACTTGTAATCAATGTCCTGGCCACAATAGTCAGACAGGGAAGGAAGTCAAAAGAAATCCAAGCTAGAAAGAAAGGTCAGATTATCCAGGTATGCAAATAGTATAATCATTTACATACAGAAAATCCCAAAGACACCACCAAGAATTACTAGGACAAACAAACAAACAAAAACTAGGCAGGACACATGAAGGAATCAGTAGCCTCGCCAAATTTCAAGAGTAGTTTTTCTGAAATAGAAATCAAGAAAGTAATTCCATTTATACAACAAAAAACTCACAAAAATTTCAGGATCAATTTTACCACATATGTCAGAAGCCACTACAATCACAATCATAAAACATCGATGAAAGAAGTTAAAGTGGCCAGATGAAAGACAACTCTATTCATGGATTTGAAGAATCAATATTATTAAAATGTTCATCTTACTCAAAGTGATTTATAGATCACTGCTATTCCTACAAAAATGATAATGACTTTTTTGCTTTGGTTACAAAATTGGGAAAACATCCTGAAATTCATACGAGTCTACAAAATGACTAGCCAAAGGAATCTTAAACAGAGCAATGTGGGGGACATTGCACTAGCTGACTGCAAAATATACTGTGAAGCTTTCATAATCAAAACACACCTTTGCTGTAAGTATGAGGCACTTAAACAACAGGACAAAACAGGAAGTCTAGAATCAAGTGTACAATGCCCAGATGGTTAATATTTGGTGAAGTTAAAGAACATCCATCAGGGAAGGTATTCCAGGGAACAGGAATACTGGCCATGTGTGTGAAGGAAGAACAAAGTGATTTATTTAGGGGAAATTCATAACACGGACCTAGAACAGATGGAGCAGAGAGGCCAGAGATGAGCATGAAGCAGGGAGACCAACCAACAGGAAACCATCCCTTGACTTATCATAGTTGTAGAAGGGGGGCATTCATGGGAGTGCAGATCAGGGACCTAGAGGCACAAATCCTGTTATTTTATTTGGGCAACTTCCAGTCTAGGTTTTGTTTCAACCTTTTGTTAAAAAACAAAAAAACAAAACAAAACAAAACTCCAAAAATCCTTCAAGGACTTCATAACTTCATTCATCATCAAACATTTGTAGCTTATTTTACTAAAAGAGTAACTCAAGGTTGCAAGGCCATTTGTGTACTTCTCTGAGGACATAGGTTCCCCCTGACCCAAGACAGTCAGGATGGGCTGGGTTTTGCTGCAACAGTGGCCCAGAAAAACAGGGAATGATCTCTCGCTTATGCTAAATGCATGCTGTAGATGAAAAGAGGTCAGGTTAGTGGTTTTATCTGGGAAATCCAGCACTAACAGCTAAATATTTCTGTTCAGAATTAGCAAAAGTCATTTTCCTTGACATTTTACTAACCAAATTTGTTAATTACTGGAATACCAGAGGGCAGAAAAATACAATATTTTCATGTCTGTTATACTGTCTTCAGAAAGTTACATTAAGTCTACACCCTCATTTTAGTACTCTGATCCATATCTCTTTAAAATATCTTCAAAGACTATTTCAGGTCTTGGGTGATTAATTAGTGCCAGACACTAGGCTGACCTTTTTAGATACATATTTTCTCTTTGAATTGCTATAAAAATTCTCTGATGGTTTTAGCATCTTCCTGACTGACCAATCCTGGCATTCATGTTTTTCCTCCCAGAATATGAATGGCTGGGTGTTACATACTGACTTTTCACAGCTCCTGAATGATATTCAGTGGATAAGGAAAGATTAAAACTGGATACAGAATTCTACTGCTATCTGCACGGCTAACACTCCACTCCTTATCATTACTGATTGGCCTCTATGTGTTCAGCCCCGTGCCCTTGACCTGTCCCTTATTTTGCAAAGATGAACAATAAAATGATACTACCTGCCGAAGAAAACAAGTCTAGTGAGAGAGATGCTGTTTAATCTGAGACTCAAACATACCTGAATGAGCAGTCTAACCAGTGAACTTCTAGAAGAGATGAAGGGGAGAGAGAAGGTGAGAACACAGATAGCAATTACAAGGTGAAACGAATATGAATGAACAGCTACACAAATAAGTATCTGGCCTGGAACCTGAGAAATGGGATTCATAAAAACTAAGAATTTTCAAGATGTTATATAAATGGAATCTATGAGATTATAAAAATGAATGTAGCATAAGAGAAAGGCCTAGCAATAAAAACCATCTAAGTTCTTATGTTGCAACAATTGTTGTGACATTTATAACTGAGCAACAAAGCAAATGAGCTATCTTGTAGATTCAGGTGGGGGAATAATTTAGTGTGAGATTTATTGCATTTTTCTATATAAATTGGATATTTATGGTAAGTTAGCTATCAATTTATTCACTCATTCATTTAGTACACAAGGAACACAGATTCCTGCTAGGCATTAAGCAATAAATCTAAGCCCATCTACATTCATTCTAAAACTCACGGATCTAACAGATGTTAACCCGGGCTTCATTCATTTCAAGGTCTGTGATAATAAATAAGAAGGAATAGAACAATTTATGAAAAGAAATGTAATCATTGAGGAAAAAAGTCAAAATGGTACATAACTAGGCCTAATGAAACGAGAATATGGAGACAGGGGGAAGAAAAACTTGAGGAGTGGCTTTGAGGGAAAAAAGAGAGTCCTGGAACTTGACTGATGGATGATATTTCAGGAGGCAGGGAAGGCTCATTAGAGCTAACAGCCACAGAGACTTGAAGGGTGGCTAGCAGCATTTACAGAAGGATTTTGGAAGTTTCAGAGCTATAGTAGATACAGAGAGAGGAGATATGTTTATTTTCCTAAGAAGCAAATAGAAGACAAAGAGAACAAAATGTGGTCCTTTAGATCTAGGAAGCCTAAAGGAGGCTTTAAGGGAGTGTTCTTGAGTTTGGACGGCTGGAGATAGATCAGTGGGTAAAAGATTGGCCTCACTAGTCTGACACATGAATTCAACCCATGGAACCCTCTGAAGAAGTAGAGCACAGATTCCCAAAAGCCATCCTCTGACACTTGCACTCTCTCATCTACATTCTCTCTCCCTCTCTCCAGCTTTCTCTCATTCTGATCCCCCTCCCCCACACATACACCTAAAGCAGTATAAGCAAGTTTATAGAAAGGGCTTCTAAGAAGGAATCATTTTCCTCTGTGTGCATGTGTGTGCATATACATGTATACACACCAGTGTATACCTGGTTAGAGGAGAACCTGAGGGAACCAGTTCTTTCTTTAAGCCCCTCCAAGAATTGAACTTGGGTCTTCAGAATTGGCAGCAAGTATCTCTAACCTATGAGCCATCTGTAGGAGCAAGGGAGTTGGTTTAGTTGTGAAGAGTGGAGTGGGAATTTTGAGAGTTTGTTGATGGAAAAGGTAGAAGAAAAAGAGCAAAGGCAAAGAGCATGATGTGTGATGATCCCTAGATGCCTTTTCAGAGTCCCGGAGGACTTTCCAGCCAGTGTGTTCATTTCCCAGATCTTCCCTAACAACAGTTAGAGCCAGCTTGCTGCAAACAACACCCTTTTGGGGGCTGGAGTCTGTGACCAAGATTTCAAGGAAACATGCTCATGGTGGCTTTTCTAAAGAAGGGCCCTTCTTCTCTCTTTCTTGATACTGATAGTTGCTGGCTACTTGTCAAGTTTTTTTTTGGCTGTGGCTGCACAACTTTAGGTCCACCTGTGCCTGCAGGGCCATTTCCCTTGGTGATTGTTGGGTCTCTGGTTTCTCTCTTCACAAAAGCTTGGATCACTGATTTCATAGCTATCTTAATCCAATAAGACCTCTTCTTAACATGATTGGAATCCATTCCTAAATGATATCACATCCCAGAGTTCTCTGTGGGCTTTATGTATCAGGGAACAGTATCCTACCAAGTAAGGCTAGTAAGAGCATCTTTGAAATGGTCACTGCAGAGACTGAGCTGCATATACAGAAGACATCTTGTGACATCTAATGAAGGAAGTGTACTAGAACAAGATGGTATACCATCATGCTGAATTTTATAGACACAGTCAGCTCCCTTTTCTTTATGAAATAACAGATTCTGAAAATCTTCAGTGTTGAAATGTGACTGATACCACAATGAATGAATTATGACATGTTTCATACTCAAGCATACGTATAAAAGTGAGAGTAGAAAAAGTAAGACAATCTTAAAAAAAAAAAAAAGAACTTTTTTGGTGGGGGTGGGGGGTGGGGGGCTAGAAAGATGGCTGAGTGGTTAAGAGTACTGACTGCTCTTCCAGAGGACACAGGTTAAATTCCCAGTATCCACATGGCAGCTCACAACTGTCTGTAACTCCAGATCCATGGGACCTGACACCCATGGCAAAAACACCGATGCACAGAAAATAAAATAAATAAAAACAAACAAGCAAACAACTTTACCTTCCTTCCTTCCTTCCTCCATCCCCCCCCCCCCGTGTGTGTGTGTGTGTGTGTGTGTGTGTGTGTGTGTGTGTGTGTTTGTACCTAAGTGTTCAGTGCAGGCTGCAGGGAGGGACCAAGGTTGATGTTGACTCTGTTCCTCTGCTATTCTCTATTATCATTTCAGCCAGAGTCACTGGCCTGCAAGTTCCTGGTGTGGTCTTTTGTGTGAATGCCGGGCCTTCCACCTCAGGTCTTCAAGCTTGTGTCAGAAGCATTTCACCCTGGGAACTGTTACTGCAGCCCTAGACCTTGGTTTTGTTTTACTTAATCTTGGGACATTTATTTTTGGTGAGGGGACTGAATCAGAGCATGAAAAACCGGGGCAAGTGTGTCCTTTTTGCTAATTAACTCTGGCCATCTGACACGGCTCCATATTTGTGAGAGCATGTCTGTTCTGCGAAATCCTTGAGACAGAGGATTGTAAATCACACCACTGACACTGAGCACTCATTTGCAGCTGTGGTACTGATGCGTGACATAGCCCATACAATGACAGGCAGTCATGCATGACTTGATGGCTGTTTCAAGATCAAGTTCTGAAAGTGCATGTGCCAACAATATAGACCGGGGCAGTCAGTGGCAGGTTTTCTGGTTTTCAACACTGATCAGTTTCAGTGTGGATATGTGGATACTTTAGCTACCCATCTTCTTTAAATAAGTCTCTGGTGCCTTGTACAATAATCTCCAACAGTAAATTCCCTGTCTTAACTTCTTGAAAATTGGTTTCATTTGCTTATATTTAAGAAAAAGAACTGATGTATGGAGTTGCTAGGGACATTGTTCATTTTTTACATTTCATTGATCATTCAATTTGATGGCAATTGGACACTTCCACCATGCTGGGTACTTTGATAAGCACCGGAGTGTGATTAGGTGTAGTCATGCAGTCATACTCACTTTAACAGAATGGGCTCTGAGGTGACAGGTGTCAAAGATGGTGCTATTAAACCCTAGGCAGGTTTCCTTTCCACAAGCCAGAATGCAGAGAAACTGAAATCCAGCTCACCTGGACCTGTAGGCAAAACAACAACAAGGGATGGCAGAGGGACATAATGGGATGAAAATGTCTGAGCATTGAAAAGAGCCAGCCACCAGTGTGGGATTGTCTCTTCAGACTATTATTTGTGGGAGATAGAAACTTCTATGTCAGCTAAGCCCTGGGTGAATGAATGTCAGTTCTCTTTCTTATGATAACCTGGCATTAGTCTAAATTAATATCCTGCCTGCATTCTGTGGATGATAGATGTCACCACCATTCTATTGCAGATAAGGAATCTTGGCTCAAAGAGAAATGGAGTCACTTGCCTCAGATCAGACAGCTGATCAACACACTCTGCTGGAGTCCAGCGTGGAGCTTTCAAATATCCTGCTTCCATTGTCTTTCTGACTGGCAGGCTCACAAAGGGTTGTAGGATGCACAGACAGCCTCAGTGCCATGGTGTTTTCCTGTAGAGGGAAGTGTCCAAGGAGGCCAGACACCAACTTTTCTCATAATACTGTCTTACTTGGAGACACCAGGTGATGGACTATTAGGATATGGTAACTTTCTAAATGGAAAGAACAGTCACTCTGAAATTGCTTCTGCAAGTGTGCAAGGCAGTTTCTTAACAAGCACAGATGCCATTCACTGTATAGTGCAAACCGATTTTGGGTGGTGAGATTTACTTTCGAGTCAAAAGGAAGTGCCCGTAGTGGGGGCAGAGAGGTGCTGACTGCTAAAGCACAGATGGGAGAACAAGATGCTCACACCAGCTGGGCATTAAAAAGAACTGATCGCAACTATCAATTTTTTATTTCAGGTTTAGTTATGTATCAATTAGACTGATAATGGAGAGCCTCACAGCTGGGACCATTGTTTTAAAAATTCTAGGACTGATGTTAGTACACGTTTTTAGTGCACACACAGGCTCATGTGGATATGTGGAGAGAGCCACACAAAGGACAAAGTCAGTTCCCTGCATCTGGGGGCCCCTATTAGCTCAGCTTCAAGTTATGCCTGCTCATGAAGAACAGGTGCTTGAAATAAAATCAAGGGGAAAGCCACCAGAACTAAGCCCATCTAAAACCATCGAAAGAAATTCTAAAATTACTCTTCTTAGACAAATTGCTCCCACAAGCTGAGATAATTTTTTATCTTGAGGGTGTAAAGGGGATACTAAATCTTCTTGCCGACACAAGCTCATTTGGAGATGGGCTGGGGATTCCATTAATCATGCATGTGGGCCTCAGGATGCTATATGCTACATTAAAGGTTAAACCCCGGGAGTGTCAGGGAGACACTGCCTTTGTCTATGGTAAGGACACAGTGGCAAAAGATGCTGGGAGAGGTTTTCTCATCTAGCGATGTACAACAAGAAAGCTCATTGGCTTAAATAGAGACTAACTCAGAAGCAAAAGTGCCATACTTGTTTGTGTAAACCATTTTGCAAGATGTAGAGCTTAAAGGATTTAAGGATTAGTGAACTTCAGTGGAATGAATCTGTATATGTTTATGTGTATGCATAGACTTTAAAAGAAAAAGGTGAGATGCATTCATACAGTTTAGACCACTTAATATTGTAGATGTTTTTGAATGGCTTCTGAAACCTCAGATATGCTTTGGTAAATGTATTTCTTCACTTGAGCCAGTGAAATGGCTCAGTAGTGATTGCTGAGCAAAGCTGACAACCAGAGTTCAATCTCTAGAAACCATGTTAGGTAGGAGAGAACCAATGCCTCAAAGTTGTCCTCTGACCTCCACATGTACAGTGTAGCATGTGTACCTACAATCACACATGCACACATACACACACACACACACACACACACACACACATATATATTTTCATGTACATGCATACACGTATACTCACACACCCATACTCTCACATACATATACACACATACATACCACGCAGACACACACACACTCACACTCACACACACACAATATGTATGTTTGTGAAGATTTCAGTATCTAGTACTTACTAACGATGACATCAAATTTACTTCACGGAATGTAGTTTTCTTTGTTGCCTAGGAAGTTCTCTCTAACAGCAAATCTTTCTCAGTTCTTATAAATAAGCCATCAGAGTTTTCTGTTATATCAGGCACAGACATGAAGGAAGAAAGCCATGTTCACTCATTAGCAACTTCATAAATACTTTGTTTAACTAGCAAATGTAGAGGTGACATTTTGTCAAACAGATTTGAGGTGTGTTCTTTGCCTTCAATTAGAGCCTGTGTCATTGGTCTTTGACTTCTGATGTTCTTCCGTGAGATGGTAATCAACTGCTCAGACCCAACTTTAGTCAAATCTAAAATAAATCACAGGATAAAGACATTCTCTTAGATTACCTTTCAAACACTGACAATCAAGGCAGGAAAGATTGGAACTTTATCTACCAAATTAGTTGCATTCATCTCTTGAGCGGAGGCTGCCAAAGTGTCAGAAATCAAACTGAACACAGCCAAGAAATATTGAAAGAAGTAAAGCCAGGGGGGAAATGAAAATGTACTTAGCTGAAAGAGGCAAAGACAAATAACGGCAAACAGGCTTCCTGCAGTTAATTCCTTGTGGGGAGACTGAACCCTTGCCTCTGTTCCAGGCAAATGTACATTTGCAGTACATCTTGGTGACTTCAAACATTCTGACTTTAGGTCTCCAGTCCACTTGTTATTGACAAAATGGATTTTTAGAGAAGTGCTGGGACCTTCATGCTCAATTCTTCCATTCAAAAAGGCATCAGAGGATCCACATACTTTATTGTTTTACTGAAAAGTACCCAGAAAAGAAGTGATACTTATTGATAGGGACATGGCTCAGTTAGTTGAGTGTTTGCCTAGCGTGCACAGAGCCCCAGGTTGGATCCTCAGTACTGGATGTAGGCACATTCTTGTAACCCTACCAATGTGATGATATATTATTTATAATTTATTAAAGCCACTGAGATCAAAATAGCAAAGCAGCCATAATAGTTAGCCATAGAAGCTAGGCAGTGGTAGAACACACTTTAATCCCAGGACTCAGGAGACAAAGTCATAAGGATTTCTTTGAGTTCAAGGCCACCCAGGGCTACGCTGTATGAGACTGAAACAGTCTAAAAGAGTAATAGAGCTCATGCCTTTAATCCCTGGACTCATGAAAGGTATTTAAGACAGGAATAGGGTCTCAGAGCTGGCATTCATTCTCCAGCCATACTGAGGAGAGGCAGCAGTCTGAGGCTTGATGAGAACTCATGGAAATAGGATCTGCTCTTTTAGCTTGAGGTGAGGTAAGAGCTAGTGGCTTGGCTGCTTTGTTTCTCTGATCTTCAGCTTGAAGTTTGAACTCCAATACCATCTCTGGGTCTTTTATTTATGATGTTGCAAGCATTTGGGAAGTGGATATAGGAGGATCAGAAGTCCCTCAGTGATGTAGCAAGTTTGACGCCAGCCTATGCCAAACAAGTACAAGACTCACTGTATCCAAAAAAAAAAAAAATGGACAAACAAGAGGTAAGCAGGTGATTAATATGTCTGGTAGCTGGACCACCATAACCCACTGGAATTTGTTTCCCCAAGACCCATCCCACCATACAACTATACCAATCCCATCATCCTCATTGTGGTCAGTCCTTCCCTGCAACTCCAGAAGATTCATGGGCACAGGTGCAGCCCACACCAGTCAGAAGAACAGGATCCACTCTGCACTGGGATTCATATTTTGGTCTCCAACTTTGGAAGAAGTTTTCAGTTTTACAGTAGTACAGGCTGGATCTAGGCACACAAGGTCCCACAAACATCAGTGGAAACACCATACTGGATCTGAAGACTTGCCAGTCATCAGATACCTTGTCCACTTAGGCCAGAAGACAAGAGAGGAAATAGAAAACAAAGGAACAAAACACTCATCCAATAAAGGCAAATGCAAGAAACAACACCAAGACCTATAATTATCCCCAATCTAAATACTAGTGTAGGAACACATTGGATAACAGAAAGGGCAAAATGGCACCACTAGAACCCAGCAATCCTATGAAAGTAACACCTGAGTACCCCAATGTGGCTGAAGCACAAGAAAATGATCTTGTAACTTAAAAAGGAAATGAAAAAATTCCCTTAAAGAAGTTAAGTTTTAAAAGATAAAATATTAGAAAAAAATCAACAAACCTCTTAAAGAATGCCAAGAAAGCCAAGAAACAACAAACAGGTGAAGGAAATGATTCAAGACCTGAAACTTAAAATAGAAACAGTAAAGAAAATACAAACAGAGGAAATTTTGGCAATGCAAAATCTGGGTAAGTGAGCAGTAACTACAGGTGCAAGCATAATAAACAGAATACAAGCGATGAAGAGAGAATCTCAGGTGTTGAAGATATGAGAGAGGAAATAGGCTTGTCAGTCAAGGAAATGTTAACTGTAGAAAATTCATAATATGAAATATCCAGGAAATCTGGGGTACCATGAAGAGTTCAAACCTAAGAATAACAGGAAGAGAAGAATCCCAGCTCAAAGGTACAGAAAATACATTCAAGAAAATGATAGAAGAGAAATTTCCCAAGCTAAAGAAGGACATGCCTATAAAGTACAAGAAGCTTACAGAACACCAAATAGATGGAAACAAACAAACAAAAGTTCCCTCACCACATAATAGTGACAACAGCAAGCATACAGAATAAAGAAAATAAAGAAAAAAGCCAGAAGGGTCTGGACATCATGAAGACACTAAGAGACCACAGATGACACATAAGACTACTATTCATAGTAAGACTTTCAAATGCCATAGATGGAGAAAACAAGACATTTCACGACAAAACCAAATTTAAAGAACACCTATCCAGCTCTAACAAGGACACTAGAAGGAAAATTCCAACCCAAGGAAGTTAGCTGCTCCCAGAAGAAGACACCAGAAAAACACAGGCAATAGATAATTTCACACCAGCAGAACCCAAAGAAAGAAGCACAGGCATACATACACACACACACACACACACACACACACACACACACACACACACACTACCACTATCACCACCAGCAGCAAAAAATAATAGCAATTATCAATCACTGGTCATTAATATTTCTTATCTTCATTGAACTCAATTCAACAATATAAAGGCAGAGGCTAATGGAATCTATTCTTCTGCTGCATGCAAAAAATACACATCAACTTAAAAGAAAGATATTGCCTCAGAGAAAAGTGTTGGAAAAAGATTTTCTAATCAAATGGACCTAAGAAACAAGCTAGATTAGCTATCCTAATATTTAACAAAATAAACTTGAAACTAAAATGATCAAAATACATGGAAAAAGGCATTTCATTTTCATCAAAAAAAATCCATCAAGATTAACTCTCAATTCTTAACATCTATGCTCCAAATACAAAAGTACACACATTTCTAAAAGAAACATTACTAAAGCTCAAATCACATAACGAGTCCCAAAACATTGATAGTGGGAGACTTCCCACTCTCATCAATGGACAGGTCTTTCTTGAATTGGATTTATTTTGAGGTCTTTGATCCATTTCAACTTGAGTTTTTAGCATGGTAGCAGATATGGATCTTTTTGCCTTCTTCTACATGTCTACAGCCAGTTATATCAGCACCATTTGTTGAATATGCTTTCTTTATTTCATTTTATATTTTTAGCTTTTATTTTTTTTTTTTTCACAGAGGCTAGGTACCAAGGAGGATTCAAGGCTGGATTCATGGATTATCCTGGGAAGGAGAAGTGAAGATATCTCCAGGGCAGACTGGGGGGCTGACAAGGATGGGAGCTCGAGGGATTGTGTTTGGCGTGCGTATGGAGGAAGAAGAGTAATGAAAGAGACTTCTTGATGGGTGGATATTTTCGGGTCAGGTAGAAACCGGGTGCAAGGAAAAATCCCATGAATCTATAAAAATGACTGCTAGCAATAGTGAATAGGTAGCCTGAATTGACCATTTCCTGTTATCAGGTTGGTAACTACCCCAATTATCATCAGCGAGTCTAGTGTAAACAGATGCAGAGACCCACAGGCAAGCACTGGGATGAGCTTGGGGAATCTTTTTGATGAGAGAAAGGACTGTATGAGCCAGAGGTTCAAGGTTATCACAAGGGAACCCACAGAAGCAACTAATCTGGGCTCATAGGAGCTCACAGGCTCTGGACTGACAGCTAGGGTACCTGCCTCAGACCCATCTAGGCCCTTTACATATGTATGGCAGTTCTGTAGTTTAAACTACTTATGGGACTCCTAGTGGTAGGAACAGGGCCTGACACTAAGGCTTTGACTGCCTTTCAAGAACCTATTCCTCATACTGGGGTTGTCTTACTCAACCTTAATACAAAAAGGAGGAGATTAGTTTTACCTCAACTTGATATGTCTTACATTGTTGACACCCATGGAGTCCTGCCTCTTTTTGAACAGAAAAGAGGAAGAGTGTATTGGCAGGTTCTGGCTGAGGTGGGGGAGAGGAAATAGGAGGAGAGGGAGGGAATAGGAACTATGGTGGGGATGTAAAATAAATGAATAAATGTAAATAATAAAAAATAGACAAACAACAAGACACTTAACCCAACTACAAATAGACAAAAAAGAAATGAATGCTTAAGAAAATGGGCGAGGCAACAATTTGTCTTCTAGACTTAAGAATTTTGGTAGCTATTCTCAGTTCTTTTTATTTCCTAATTTTATTTTCACATTTATTATTATTATTATTATTATTCTCATTATTATTATTATTATTATTATTATCATTGTATGTAGGTCAAATAACAACTTGGAGGAATCAGTTTTCAACTTATATCTAGTTGGTCCCAAGAGCAACTCACTTAGGTTGTGAGGCACCTTAATTTGGGCTGTCTCTTCAGCCCTAATTCCTAATTTTAATCCTGAGTTATGAAACAAATTTTTATGCTCTATACTTCTATGAGAAAATTGTGCTAAATTTTCAATCATTCCTACTTACAAAACCCACTGACTTACATCTACTTCATCAACTTTCTTCCCTGAGCCACTTTGCTGGTTAGAGACAGGAAGGGTCTTGACACAAAACATGGCCATCATGGGCAGAGATTCTCCTGGCCATATTCTTCAAGGTAAAGCAGAATCAGGCTTTGTGTCTCACATTCCAGAAGGAAATAGCAGGGAGCATCTGGCAGCACCAAGAACAGAAGTAACTTCAGCAATTTGAGGCAAAGGCAAGTATGTCAGAAGGAGACTTTAACCAGCCAAACTCACCAGTTGGGAATATTGTAACCAATACCAGTAGAACAATTTATGTAAAAACATGTTATTTTCTCAAGGTAGACATCTACCCTCAAAGGACTGCAATACTGGTCATCCTAGGTACAGTGGAAGAATGACCCATTTCTATTCTCTTTCTTGTCTATAGACAAAGTCATTTCTTCCCATACATCTTGACAACATATTTTTTTTTCTATCTGAAACTTTGCCTACAGACAGCCATGTTGGGTCAGGCCTCTCCTTTGTTTTAATGCATTACTCTTGGCAAAGATCTCTGACTTTAAAAGCTGGTCATATACCGATGTACTGGAGTTAGGCCTTCAACACACAGATTTTTTGAGAGGCACAATCCAACCCATTAGCAAATATTGTTTTCACCCTCATTCATGAACTTAAGTTCTTGGAGCCATCTGGCATCATTCTTTAGACTTCATTTATGGTTTGTGGAACAAAAAGAAATCACTCATCCAGGTAGTGATGGTGCATGCCTTTAATCCCAGCACTTGGGAGGCAGAGACAGGCAGACCTCTGTAAATTTGAGGCTAACCTGGTCTGCAGAGAAAGTTCCAAGACATTCAGGGTTATACAGAGAAACATTGTCTTGAGAAAAAAAAAATCATTCAAGTAACAAGTAGTGGGGCTGTAAACCTGGCCTTCTGGGTTCTGAGCCCATCATCTTTCCACTCTATGACAATGGGTCAAGCAGTACATACCGAGCACTCTGTTTGGGAATCAGAAAACCCTCTTCTCCTTTCGAGGACTACTTAGTTGCACTGGCAACTATGGGAAGTGCTATAAATGATGCATTTCTTCAACAAAATATGAAGTCCACATCTAGAAATACCACTGGGGATAAGTTGTTTAATTCTGTTGCTTTTAAGAAGATAAGGTCTCACTTTGTCTATACCTAAGTTGATCTTGAAATTGATTTGTAGTCCAGGCTGGCTGGAATCTTGTGATTCTCCTGTCTTGACCTCCCTGGTGGTCGGGTTTGTTTGAATTTTTTGGATACTTTTCAAATTATTAAGAAATAGTTAAAAATAGTAGAAACTGTCTTGAACAAATAGAAATCCCTGCATTTATTACCTTGATGGCAAAGTCAAGAAACACCTACTTAAGAGACCCATAAAATAGGAATAACCAGGGGAATGTGAACATTTAATTCTGCCAAAAATAACCATGAGTAAAATCTCTGATTTACATGTAATATCTACAATAATAGGTTGCATTTTAGGGTGCAGCATATTTTTAAAAAATATTACTTAATGCTGATGGCTTTAGACACTCAAACAATCAAAAGCTTGAGTGAATGTGGGGGTCACCACCCTCCTTTTTGATATTTTCAAATGTTAGATTCATGCAGGCTGAATGACATTTGTTTGTATGAATAGACATAGTGAATTAGAAACAATGGTGTGAATAATGGCTTACATGGAATGATGGCTCTGTCCTTTTCTTGTGTGAAATAATCACTGTGTACAGTAGCAGACTGATTCCCTGTATTATTAAATTTCTTGTCAAAATTTTACTTAAACCTCAGAGACAAAGATGGATTCTCCCTCTGTGACTCTGAGCAGTGAAATTTACTTCTCTGACAGACTGCCAGATGATTTAGAGCTAATGTGTCTGCTTTTATTGGCTTCCTGTAAAACATGGCTTTCCTTGGCTTCTTTCACTCCAAGCATTGTCTTAGAGAAATATGCAATCTCAGTTGATACTGCAAGAAATTAGTTTCTCTGAGAAATATCTAGAAAGACTTATAACACAAGATAGGCATTTTTTTTCATAGGCTTTTGTTGACTGGGAATTCACCAAGCAGATGGGATAGAGGGGTGATAATCAATACCTAGAAAGTAACACTAATGAAAAGTAAGGATGATGATCTACTCGGCAAGTTGACAAATCATTGTATCTATGATTAATCTGTGCTGAAGTCTGGCCTTCTGTACTGTTCAACTTAGATCAGTGATATAATATTTTATTCTTTTATTTATTTGGTTAATAAATTGCCTAGCTCTGAACATTTATAAATTAAAGAGAAGAAAAAACATGAGTAATCCTGGGAACTAGAATAGGTTTACTAAAAGTCAGTCTTGAAAATGAACTTCATTGCCTGATATCTGCAAAGATTGGAGTAGGAGTCAATGATACCCATCCAAGTGAAAGACCTGTGTCAAGGAATGAATTTTAGGCATAAAGATTTGTTATAGGACAAATTGGTAAGCTGTCTTCTCCTTGGGCAGCCACAAACTATTAAAAGTTTACCTAGATAACTATACTACTGATTACTAGGGGTTTGAGATGGGTATTGTGAATGACATAATGTCATCGAAGTCTTTCCTTCATTTTGCATGAAATTAAGAGGAACAACTCAAGAGGTCTTTCAACATGTGAAAGAATATGTAGTCTCCTACATCCTATGAGGTTTCATCTCCAAGGATAGAGAAATAGATGATAAAAAGCCTGTTGATGGTAGATGGAGAAAAATGCTATCATAGACGAGAGTTAAAGTTAATTAAAACTGGACCAGAGAATGCAGAGGAGAGGGAGAGGATGGCCTCAAAGAAAGGTTTTCAGTAAGACAGAAGTACATACATAAAAGTCTTGATCCTCTCAGGAGCTTGAGTACAGATGAAAGAAACCTGGTCATAGATTGTAAATCACCTAACTAAATGGTTTGGATACTAACTTTACTTCCAGGGGTTAGACTCTATTAAGTCAGTTGTAGCTATCTTATAACCCTTGCCTAAGATTAGGCAGAATTCAATATTAAGCTAAACCTGCTCTTGCGGGTGGGAAGTGGACCAATTGCTATGGGACATGCTGTATGCTTTATACAGCAACAGTCATAGGAGGGGGCTAGCATATAGCAGTGAGAAAACAGAAAGGCAGCCCCTGGGTCTTTTGATAAATAATGTGGATGAAACATCTGTTCATGAAAAACACTCAGAGACCTGACAGTTGTTTTTAATTTGGGTGTGTGTTGGTGCAGTAGGATCTCACTGTGTGGTCCAGCCTGACATCCTACTTGTTGTTATCCTTCTGAGCACTGGGATCTCAAATGTATCCAGACAGAGACTCCTTTGATGTCCCTTTCTTGGCTTTCCCTTGCCCTTCCCTCCTTTCACCTTCTATCTTCTCCCTCCATTTGATATCCTTCATCCTCCTTCCCCCTTCTCCCCCTGCTTTTCTCTCATTTTCTTTACTCAGTTATGCATTCAATTTTAACCTGCATGAAGGTTATATTTCTTTCCAGATTCAAAATATTGGTCCTGTGAGAGAGAGAGAAAAAAAATACCATAACAGAGTGAGCCATTATAGGTTTAAAGAGACAACTGACTCTAGAGAAATGTCCAGAGACCTATAATGATGACCCCAACTAACAATCTGAACAACAATGGAAAGGCTACCTTAAATGCCCTTCCCTGATAATGAGATTGATCACTAACTTATATGCAATCACAGAGCCCTCATCTAGTAGCTGATGGAAAACAGAAGCAGACACCCACAGCTAAACACTGAACTGAACTCCTGGAATCCAGTTACAGAGAGGGAGGAGTGATAAGGAAATGGGGTTAAGACCAGGCTACAGAAACCCACAGTGATAGCTGACCTGAACAAAGGTGAGCTCCTGGACCCCCAGACTGATAAGTGGGAAGCCAGCATTGGACTGATTCAGAGCCCCTGAATGCGGGTCTCAGTTAGAAGTGCTGGGCAGACCTCTGACAGTGAAACCAGGATGTATCCCCTGGTACACCAAAGGACTTTGGGAGTGTATTCCATATGGAGGGATACTCCCTTGGCCTAGAGGCAGGAGGAGGAGGGCCTAGTCCCTACTTCAAATGACTTGACAGATTTTGATGATCCCTCCTGGAAGGCATCATCCTCCCTGTGGAGTGGGGGGGTGGGATAAGAGAGGGGTGGGGGTGGGGGGAAACTGGGATCAACATGTAAAATAAGAAGCACTTCTAGGTTCAGGTAGTGATGCTATGTGTTCACTGTCCTCTGCTTCCATTTCCTGCAGCAGCTCTCAGTTTTTTCTGCAAAGTTAGATGTGCAGGTGACTGAGTTCTGACAAAGGAATGCAGAGCAAACCTAGGTCTGATTTCTAAAATTTCCCACTCTCATCTGCATGTTCACCTTTCCCCTTTTCAGAGAAGGATGTCTTAACTTTCCAAACCCTTGTTACGAGGATAGGGCATCCTGACCCACCAAAGCTACCATCCAAACAGTGAATCAGAACAAATAATCGACCATGTTTGCCAAGGGCTGCAAATCAGAGCTGAAAGCATTTAGAAACATATCAGACTTTCAGTAGAAATTCCTTAAAGTATGTCACACAGTATTGAAACTGATTCACTTTAAGCTTTTATGGCCTTTGTGATTAGTGGCATTAAAATTATGAATAATGATATTCTCATACACTTTTGAAAAAGTAATTTCTAAAGAGATATTCACATTCCAAATGTACACCCATATTCAAGTTCCATCCATTTAGGGCATATTTTCATGAATCTTTCACAAAGAAATTATTATCTTGAGAAGGTAATTTTCCTCTATATGTTTTAAGTGAACTTATGAATAACTTTTTTATTTAGCATTTTGCTCTGAAATTTCCAGTTCTCTACAATAAGCCTGAGAGATTTTCTCAGCCCTTACTATACTTTGAATCACATGCAAAAAATATCTTTAAATAGATAGCACTTAAAAGTCAGGGAGAAATGGCATATACCTATCATCTCAGCACTTGGGAGGCACAGGATGGGGGGTTATCTACAAGTTCAAGACAATTCTGGTCTTTGGAGTAAATTCTTGGCCAGACAGAGCTACAAAAGAAACCCTTTTCTCAAAAGACATACATGAAAATAAATATAGGTATTTAATTCTTATCTAAAGCTTTAATGTTTGCAAAGTCTCCCCCTCCCCCCCCCCCCGTGCTAGATTCTAATGTGTGGCATTAGGGTCTGTACCCTTAGCAGGCTGTAGGGTTGGAAGGTAAGTCTCCTTGGTGTTTTTATCTTGCTTAGAGATATCTAGCTTTTGTGACCACTATGTCTTTCAAACTGAAAACATATATAATATATATTGTTATAGTTAGGTGGATTTTTTCCTTTTAACTTCCTTACCCTTTTCAGGCACCATCTTTAATATAAACCACTGGATTCCATGGAAGTAAAATGATATACATTTTATTGATAACTTTGAAGTAATTCATAGTCCAATGTACTCATTATACAGATCAGAAAACCAAAATGTTCAATTTTCTGATTGGGAGAGTTTTGACTTGGTCATGCTAGAGGTCAAAATTATTGGGACATGAACATTTTATCTTAAAAATAAAAAGATTATTGGCATGAGGTCCAGTAACAGAGCAGTCAGTCATCTTGTGATCATGAGGTAATCAATATACAGTTGGGAGCTGGGGAAGATCCAAAGAGTGTGCATCCTTGTTGATATCACTGAAATGTCAAATTACAACCAACAGTCATAGTAGTGATATGTTCTAAGATGTATACAAATTCTAAGCTATGCAGTATAATTTTCAGTGACTTCAGCAAAATGCCTTTGTAAGTAAATTACAGACTATATTTTTAATTCTTCAATTGACCAGATTATGAAAAATTGCTTTTATAAAAACAGTAGAAGAACATCAACAGAATAAATATTAAACTTAGAAACACATGGGTAGTTTTCTTTAAAGATTCAGATTTATTTTACTTTATGTGTATGAGTATATTGCATGTGTGTATGTGTACCATGTATGTGCAGGACCTGCAGAGGCCAGGAAGGAAGTGTCAAGATTTCCAGGTACTGGAGGTCCAGATGGTTGTGAACTGCCATGTGGGTGCTAGGAAGTGAATTCAAATCTCTTTACAGGAGCAACAGGTGAACTATGTTCATTCAGGTGTTTCTCCAGCCCCTCACACTGGCTAGTTTAACAAGAAGTGAGCAGAAATTATACCTAGGAGCTGAGTGGAGGAGCCCCTGTGACCAATGTTTGGTGATGATCATAAAAATGTTGTTTTTTTACTAAGCCTTTACAAATATATTTCTGCTTTTGCATGTGTCTCTAGTTAAAAAAATTTGCCATATCTCTACCATTCATTTATGAAATCACTGTGATACCTCAGGTTGTAAAATGGCTGCTGGTGGTATCTAAATTATTCATTCTGGATTAATAAGCCTTTTAAATGAACACAATCTTGGATATTCATATGTTTCATGAATTCATGATGGGTAGCATGGCCCTTCTTGGTAAAAGGGTGCACACTGTGCTATTGGCCTCCAGGATTATTCCTTTGATGAATCAAATTAAAATGGACTCAGTTGTCAGGGCCTATTGAACAACCATGGAATTCTGTATATTTAAAATACTATCCTTTATTATGATATCTACTTCAAAAACCAAATAGCTGTGTTCTCTATAACCAAATGGATTTTGGAGCACAGGTATTCTTTTTATGTAATGAAATGTGGTTCATAAAGCATTTATGACAGAGTTCAGGATCTAAGGTTAATACAAAGGGGTTTGAAAGCA